>NC_040084.1:29631290-29934320 GCF_003369695.1 Bos indicus x Bos taurus
ACATCTTTCTAATATTTTACAAATAGTAATATGCTTGAAAGGGAGCTGAATATTTGGCCAAAGTAGGCACTCAATGAGTGTATGTTGACTAATAAGTGTTTAAGTAAATGAATTCAATAAACTAACAATAGTGAAAGAGCCAGAAGACTCAGTTCTATTCAAAATCACATCATTTCTTTGAGATTTTATATTTTCATATATGAAGTAAGAATGATAACACTTGCCTTACCTATCTCACAAGGTTACTATAAATATCAGAAGAACTAGATGGAAAAGCAATTTAAAACATGTGTAAATGTAAACTACTCCTTTTGAAGTGATAGGAAAAAGCCACATTTCTGACTACTTACAATGAGTCAACAGTAACTTCATTTAGTTGAAACCTTAAGGGGTTTAGAGGAAACTGGTGCTCGTAAAAAGCACTCACTTTGTAGAACTGAATGACTACACCTCAGGAATGTGAGCTTCACACAGACTTTTGTTATCAGCCAGACAAAGAGGTGACAATAGTTCCCTTATTTCTTAGATTTATTGCACTAACTTAAGCACAGCTGTTTTTTGCACCCAGAGACGGAAAGGATTCTTCAAGAAATGTGTTTTAATGGTGGAATGATCTTTAGGGTTTTCAACCAACCAAGCAAAAAACCCAAAGCATTTGTGAAAGAAAACCAAAGAAAATAACTCCTCTTTATCCTTACTTTGGGTTGAGCTCTTTGGAAGCAAGTCACCACATTTTGTCTCAAGTCTGATCATGTCACACACTTAGCTTCCCAGAATGGGAAAAGCTAAGGTTTGCATTCTAAATGTCCACATTTGCTTTCCTTTATACGACCATTGATCCCTGACCTAGACCATAATCTGGTAGTACAGGGGCTAGAAATTAGCCTTGTTCATAATATAGGTTGATACTAGAGTAGTAACTGATACAAGTATATTTATTTCAACTTTTCTGAATATTGAAGCTTCCTAAAGAAAAACTTTTTGATACGTTACTTTAATTTACTAAATTATCCTAGAACAAACATAATGTTAATGTTACTAAACTATCTAGAAAAAGTATCTGCAAATAAAAAAGACTCAGATTTTCCACAGAGGTGTTTGTATTTCTTCATTTGGTAGAAGAAACTCATTTCAAAGCCTGCCTAGACAGTTCTGTATTAACCAGGATTACTATAAACCTCTGTGTTCCCCACTGATTCAACACTGAGCAGATTGGTGTGTACTTATTTATTAAATGAATGGATGAATGAGTATTTTTTAAATTGAAAGCAAATATTTTAAAGTGTTTTGTTTTTTTTTTTTCTTCCTTTCAGGTTGCATTTAGTCTGGAGTAAGTCTAACACTGATTGCTAATTTTGTTGACAAAATTCAACACACATTCATGGCAAACTCACAGAGAAATAGGAATAGAGGAGGACTTCTTCAGCTTGACAAAGGTCTTCTACAAAAACCTAGAGCCAATATTATACTTAATGGTGAGAGAGTGAATGCTTTCACCCAAAGACTGGGGGGAAAGCAAGGCTTCTGTTCTCATCACCCTGAATCAACATACGATACTAACAGCTGTAGCCAGTGCAGGGCACAAAGAAGAAATAAAAGGCACAAAGATTAAGAAGGAAGAAGTTTTAAATAAATAGGGAAAGATACTGTGTTCTTGGATTAGAAGACTCAACATAATAAAGATGCCAATTATTCTTAAATTGATATTTAAGTTTAATAAAATTTTTATAAAATTCCCAGCAGGATATTTTTGTAGCTATACTGTTTAGAATAGGCAAGATTATGCCAAAATTTATTTGGAAAGCAAAGGAACTAGGATTGTTAACTGGATAAATTTCCAGAAAATTATACTGAGAAAAACATTAAATCAAATATAAAATACCTGAAATATATTTGAAAAAAAAACGGAAATCTTCATTGTAAAATATAAAAGATATATCTAAGTAAAGAGGTATGTTTTGTTCCTGGAATGCAAAATTTAATGTAGTTAATATGTACTTCTTCAACAAATTGATCTAAATATACTAAATAATTCCAGTAGGAATTTTAATATTTTTTTAGAAATTTGACCAAATATTTCTAAAAGAATCTTCTGCTCATTATTAGAACTCAGTTATTCATTTATTAATTAACTAAAATATTTATTGGGTTTCCCAGATGGCTCACACAGTGAAGAATCCACTTCCCTATACAGGAGACATGGACCCAGCCCTGCGTTGGAAGGATCCCCTGGAGGAGGAAATGGCAACTTACTCCAGTAATCTTGCCTGAAAACTCCCATGGACAGTGGAGCCTGGCAGGCTACAGTCCATGGGGTCACAACTGAATGACTGAGCACACAAAATATTTATTAAGCCTCTACCATATGCCAAGAATGAAGCTAAGCAAAGAGATTACTAGTAAAAACTACAAAATGTCTATTTTGATCCCATTTTTGTAAAATGTGTATTCATATACAATGGAAGTAGGTGTACTTAATTGTTAGGAGTAATAATCTCAGGGTGCTAGGAATTTTGGTGGTAATTTCCTCAGTTTCACTTATCTTTATTTTCATTTTATAAACTGAAAAATTACCTGTGTAATTTTTCTTAGGGAAAATAATTGCTTAGGAAAGTAAAGATTCACTATTTTTTATGTGACTGAGATAATTTATTTCAGGAATGCTAGAGATAAGAAGGATACAGAAAACAAACTGGTAAAATTTCATTTATATATTTGCATTGTCCTTGAGTTTTAATACAAAACATTTGTATCTTAATTTTTTTTTATCTCTTGCTATAAAGATATTCTTGAAAAAGGAAACAGATACTCATGCTCACAAACATAACAAATATTTGGATTAAGCATTAGTTTTCTTCATTCCCAGACTTGTAATTCACATATATTATAAGCTTAATACATTTTTTAAATGTAATTAACTATACTAATTTGTTTTCAAATGTAATTAATAGCTCCCTATCACAATAATATATTTTTCTGTCTGAGCTTTTCTCTCTGCTACTTTGTTTCTTTTAGGCTAAATGTTAGTATTGTTTCTTTTTTCCAGATAAGAAAATAAAAGCTCAGAAAAATCATTCAACTTTCCTAAAACCACGCAACTAGTAAGTTTTATAGGTAAGACTTGAACCCAAGCGTTCTGATTCCAGAATCCATTTGTCTAATCACCACTTAATATTTGTAAGTCTCTGATTATTAAGCACTATGATATATATGTATTGTGTTATCCAGTAACTGATTACTATTTGCTAGCTGCGTTACACAAAAGGGAAAACTGTTTCCCATATGGTCTATAGTCATATTCAGGACGACCCACAAACTTAAATAAGCAATTCAAGTCAGGAAAAAAAGCGGGAAGGAAGAAAGGCATGAAGTGAGAAGGTCAATCAGATTTATGCTGGAAAGCTTATTCATAGGAGGGTAAAGAACATAGTTTGGAGATATAATGACTCATAATGTCCATGATGTGGATAGGAAATAGACCAGGAGACAAACTACAGTTCTGAAATAAGTCTTTAAGAGTACTCAAAGTCTTCTCAAGTTAAGTCTCATGTTTTCTATGAAGTACTTGTATTTATAAACTGAAACTTAATATTTTTGTGGACTAAAGCCAGTCCTTTGAAAATGAAAGTCATTGACTATTTAGTAATAAAAGGAAATAATGGCAGACTCAAAACCTCAAGGATAGTTTCCATTACTCCTTCTTATTTTGATTCAATTGTGATGCTGCTCTTATCATTGAGTTTATGTTGCTCCTGTTACTTCTTCTTAATTTAATGAGACCCATTCCCTCTAATTGTACATATTTACTTCGTACAGTTTTTGTTTAAGTAATTTTGGTCACTTAGCTGTCTGAATATTAAATTCAACTCCGTTTAAATACAATTAAATATAATCTGGGATACTTTTGCTAATTGGTTAGCTTTGTAAACAGTTTAGGTGGATAAAACTACAAACTAATTATATTCTGAAATAGAATTGACTATGAAAATGCTTTGGTGGTTCATTGAAAAATTAAGACTTGATTGTTCAGAATTAAAAGAGAGAAGTAATATACAAAATAGCATTTGGGGGCAATAGAAATTGAAACTATTTTACTCAGTCTATTGTACATGTCCACAAATACTACAAACATAATTTATTAATCCTAACAGCTTTTTTTTTTAAGTTGGCCAGTGATTATCAAGATGAAAAGCCTGGTTACAAAAACCTTGAAAATATTTTTAAAAGATGTTTTCTTTACCATAAGTCAATACTAGAGTCTGATAGTAATACTATAGTTTTCTTACTAAGCTTAATTGGGTCTTGTCTATGGATCTCCTTTGAAGAAACTTCATTCTATCTGCTCATATTCATAAAAGAGGTACAGTGTCACTAGGATCTGAACATATTTTTTTCGTTGAATATAAGAGCAGAAGATGGTTTCTTAATCCTTAAACCAAACAGTGTTTGGTTCTCAGTGAGAAGTAAACTGTCTGACTCTTATCACTAAAAGAAGCTGAATTTAAAATAGAATATATATGTGCTACTCACTAACAGTTATAAAGTTTGTATGAGAGTGACAGTTTGCCCTACAAAATACTTGGTAATTGTATCACATCACGTGTTTTGAGGTGCCAAGCAACTGTTCCTGGTTTTATTATAGATTCACTCCCTGCCAGTTTATTGTGTTTCAAACAATAGGTGATGCAGGCCATGGGAACCTCAGCTAAGAAGTATTCCCTGACAGCATCCGGACGTGGCACATACATTTCTTGTGGGAAAACAAGGTAGATAATGTTGTGTCATTGAATAAGAAACGAATAATATTGAAAGCCACTTAATTAGTGTGAGGAAATATATGCTAAATTAGGAAGTGTATTTATTTAGGATAGGAAATGCTATATATGTTGAACATGCAAAGGAAAAGAAATAATTTCTTCTGACTGAAGATTTAATAAACAAAATGCTTAGGTTTTCCAGGTGCTTATCAGAGTTAAATTGGTTTGCCACTCAACTTCCATCCTTCTATCCTAATAGTGTTCATTTACTTTGTCTTATCCTAAAGGGATGACTATCAGAGGAGGCGATGGCACCCCACTCCAGTACTCTTACGCAGAAAATCCCATGGACGGAGGAGCCTGGTAGGCTGCAATCCACAGGGTCTCGAAGAGTCGGACGCGACTGAACGACTGCACTTTCGCTTTTCACTTTCATGCATCGGAGAAGGAAATGGCAACCCACTCCAGTGTTCTTGCCTGGAGAATCCCAGGGACAGGGAGCCTGCTGGGCTGCCGTCTATGGGGTCGCACAGAGTCAGACATGACTGAAGCGACTTAGCAGTAGCAGCAGCAACAAGGAATGACTATAATTTTTTTTTTTTTAATGTCCAGGTGCTTTTTGTGTTACAAGAGGTGCTAGTTAAACTTACTTGTATTTTTTTTAACTTACTTGCATTTTTATTCCAGAATATTTTTTAAAGAAACATCAAAATAAATTTTATTCTAGTCCTCAGTTCAGTCACTCAGTCGTGTCCGACTCTTTGAGACCCCATGAATTGCAGCATGCCAGGCCTCCCTGTCCATCACCAACTCCTGGAGTTCACCCAAACTCGTGTGTATCAAATCAGTGATGCCATCCAGCCATCTCATCCTCTGTCGTCCCCTTCTCCTCCTGCTCCCAATCCCTCCCAGCATCAGAGTCTTTTCCAATGAGTCAACTCTTCATATGAGGTGGCCAAAGTACTGGAGTTTCAGCTTTAGCATCAGTCCTTCCAAAGAACACCCAGGACTGATCTCCTTTAGAATGGACTGATTGGATATCCTTGCAGTCCAAGGGACTCTCAAGAGTCTTCTCCAACACCACAGTTCAAAAGCATCAGTTCTATGGCACTCAGCTTTCTTCATAGTCCAACTCTCACATCCATACATGACTACTGGAAAAACCATAGCCTTGACTAAACAGACCTTTGTTGGCAAAACAATATCTCTGCTTTTTAATGTGCTATCTAGGTTGGTGATAACTTTCCTTCCAAGGAGTAGCATCTTTTAATTTCATGGCTGCAATCACCATCTGCCATGATTTTGGAGCCCGAAAAAATAAAGTCTGACACTGTTTCCTCTGTTTCCCCATCTATTTCCCATGAAGTGATGGGACCTGATTCCATGATCTTCGTTTTCTGAATGTTGAGCTTAAAGCCAACTTTTTCACTCTCCTCTTTCACTTGCATCAAGAGGCTCTTTAGTTCGTCTTCATTTTCTGCCATAAGGGTGGTGTCATCTGCATATCTGAGGTTATTGATATTTCTCCCAGCAATCTTGATTCCAGCTTGTGCTTCTTCCAGCCCAGTGCTTCTCATGATGTACTCTGCATATAAGTTAAATAAGCAGGGTGACAATATACAGCCTTGACATACTCCTTTTCCTATTTGGAACCAGTCTGTCGTTCCATGTCCAGTTCTAACTGTTGCTTCCTGACCTGCATATAGGTTTCTCAAGTGGCAGGTCAGGTGGTCTGGTATTCCCATCTCTTTCAGAATTTTCCACAGTTTATTGTGATCCACACAGTCAAAGGCTTTGGCATAGTCAGTAAATGCATCTATTTTTAAAAATTCATTGTTACAGAAAGAGCACTGAGCAGATATACCTGGCTGACGTGATGCTGTGAATTAAAATTCTCATTTAGATCTGAGAAAAAAGTTAGGAATTTCTTGTCAGACTAAATCAAGGCTTCCCTGGTGGCTCAGAGGTTAAAGTGTCTGCCTCCGAAGTGGGAGACCCATGTTCGATCCCTGGGTTGGGAAGATCCCCTATAGAACGAAATGGTAACCCACTCCAGTATTCTTGCCTGGAGAATCCCATGGACGGAGAAGCCTGGTAGGCTACAGTCCATGGGGTCACAAAGAGTCAGACACGACTGAGCGACTTCACTTTCACTTTTCTACATAAAAGGTAATTAATGTAAATATGTTCAGAATTTATTCACACAGGGAAAACTTTAATAAGGCAACATTTAGCTTCCAAGAGTATTTGTGCATGTGTATGTTAAGTTGCTTCAGTTGTGTCTGACTCTTTGTGACTCTATGGACTGTAGCCTACCAGGCTCCTCTGTCCATGGGACTCTCCAGGTGAGAATACTGGAGTGGGTTGCCACACCCTCTTCCAGGGAATCTTCCTGACTGGGGATGGAACCCCCATCTCTCATGTCTCCTTCACTGGCAGGCAGGTCCTTTACCACTAGCACCACCTGAGAAGTATTTAGTGCTTCTTAATTTTAAATTACTTACTTATATGTTGCAATGAATTATATCAATTAATTATTATATTGATAACAATATTAAGTGCTTTTTATGACTCGATGGACATGAGTCTCAGTGAACTCCAGGAGTTGGTGATGGACAGGGAGGCCTGGGGAGCTGCGATTCATGGGGTCGCAAAGAGTTGGACACGGCTGAGCGACTGATCTGATCTGATCTGATCTGATTGTTTATATTGCTTGTTGCCTCAATTTCTTAAAAAAAAAGAATAAAACCATATCAACTTTACATCAGTCACTTTACATTGGTATGCTCTGTATAGTCAACATAAGAGCGTGCCAGCTTGGCTCATTCACATAGTCACATCATTGAATGTCAGGAAAGCAGCTGCCTAAGCCACTTTGCGGAGAAGGCAATGGCACCCCACTCCAGTACTCTTGCCTGGAAAATCCCATGGAAGGAGGAGCCTGGTGGGCTGCAGTCCATGGGGTCAATGGGAGTCGGACACGACTGGGCGACTTCACTTTCACTTTTCACTTTCATGCATTGGAGAAGGAAATGGCAACCCACTGCAGTGTTCTTGTCTGGAGAATCCCAGGGATGGGGAAGCCTGGTGGGGTGCCGTCCATGGGGTCACACAGAGTCGGACACGACTGAAGCAACTTAGCAGCAGCAGCAGCAAGCCACTTTGGGCACACCAAGTGAAAGTTCTCTCAGTTATCATTAGGTCACATGATTTAAAAAATTTTTTTGTACATTCTTCATTAGTTTAGTCTGGGCTTGATTTTATGATGGAGGAAGAAGTACCAAGAGATTATGTGAAACTATGTAAAGCAAGTGACGTCTCTGCTGAAATCTATTTATAAAAGCAAGTCACAGGCCAGCTGAGGAGAGGCTATTAAGGCACATTGCAGAGGGCATGAACATAGGAAGAGTTGGAGAATCATGGCCATTTTTGTAATTAAATATACTACATGCTTAATATTGAAGTGGAGGAGGGCAAATACTATTCCTAATATTACTAGCATGCATTGAAATATTTATCATGTACTAGGTATATGTGACTATGCTTCACAAAAATTGTATAAGGTTTTATTGTTACCATTTTTCCTAATAGAAAACAGAAGCAATACAAGATGATGGTTGAGTTAGAATGAAACTATTGATAAGGATTTTTGATGTTCAAGATTAAATAACATGTTATTCTGAACCCTAAAAATCAATTGTTAAAAAAAAGTTACAAGAAAAAACAAAACAAAACTGTTGTTAGGAAGAAAAAAAATAAAAAACCACACCAGAATCATCTTTACAAATGGGTATGGCTCAGAAGGTAAAGAATCTGCATACAATTCAGGAGACTTGAGTTCAATCCCTGGGTTGTGAAGATCCCCTGGAGAAGGAAATGGCAACCCACTCCAGTATTCTTACCTGGAGAATTCCATGGACAGAGGAGCCTGCCAGGTTACAGTTCATGAGGTTGCAAAGAGTTTATCACATGACTGAGTGATAAACAGTTTCTGTTTCATGATATCTAAAACAGAAATGCTATCACCTATTTCTGTTAACTAGATAATGCTGTCTTTCTGGACAAATAACTCTGTCTTTAATGGACTTTTATAATATTGAGCAGTGATAGCCATACTTAAATGTCTTCCTGCTGCTGCTGCTAAGTTGCTTCAGTCGTGTCCGACTCTGTGCGACCCCATAGACGGCAGCCCACCAGGCTCCCCCATCCCTGGGATTCTCCAGGCAAGAACTCTGGAGTGGGTTGCCATTTCCTTCTCCAATGCATGAAAGTGAAAAGTGAAAGCGGAGTCGCTCAGTCGTGTCTGACTCTCAGCGACCCCACGGAACGCAGCCTTCCAGGCTCCTCCCTCCATGGGATTTTCCAGGCAAGAGTACTGGAGTGGGGTGCCATTGCCTTCTCTGAATGTCTTCCTACCTACGTAATTATTATAAGAAATTCTTATCTATGTCCTCGCTGTATTCCATAAATATTACTAGTGTTTTTTGAATTAGGGTCAACAATGGTCCTTTCATCAGCACCTGTTTTTCATTTGCTTTGTGAAAAGTACATACACATAAAATATATATGTGATTTTTTCATTTGCTTTGTGAAAAGTACATACACATAAAATATACATGTGATATATATATATATATATATATATTCCCTTATTTCCTGATTCACTTAGTTGTAACTAGCTTACATGCCAAAGAAGTGAGAGAAGGAAAGAGAAGGCACAAACTTACTGAAAGTCAGAGGAGTTTAATATTGAGATAGGAGTGCAGTGAACTCACACTTAACCATAAAATATGGATGATAACATGGAAAGAATTCCTTTAGCAAGAACAAGATTCCTAAATGTTTGGAAGGATAGATACCTAGTTTGTCTTAAAATTCTGCTATCTGGAAAACATGATTAATTTTACCATATGGTTCATGGACATTAAAAACTAGGGAGATTAGGTGAAAATGTCTTTGATGAAAAGTCAAGAGACTGTTCTGAATGATGTTCTCCATTATAAACCACCTGACTTCATTTTTGCAAGCCTCAGTTTTCCCATTTATGATATTGAAATGATAATACCTGCACTGCCTTCCTAAACTGTATTTTGCAAGGTTCAAAGTTGATGATGTTGTGATGGTGTTTTGTAAGCTGTGCAATACTAGATAGATATCAGGGATGCCTGATAATGGCAATGGGACGTGTGTGTTGGTACCTCTGCTGCACTGACCATGGGATATGGAAGTTCATGGAGATTCCCTCTTCAAAATGTGCACTCAACTTGTTTCTAACTTAGACCATGTTCTATCATTTATATGGTAATAAGATAGAGGAATAGGCCAAAACTTTATGTTCTGAGAAGTTAATAAAAAATAAAACTCCTACCTGGGTGGAACTGTGCTACACAAATGGAACAGTTGAAGCAAACAGTAAGTAAAAAATAACTGCCAACTTTTCTATGCTTTTGCAACAATTTACTAAGGAGACATAATGGTAAATATGATCTTCTAAGCCAGGTAGAATATCAGAAATTTGGAAAAAAAGTGGGAAATGCAATGAGTGATAAAACTGGGAAAAGCAACCATGGCCAGGGAGCCATCTAATGTTTCAGAGATCTTGCCTAATAGATGGGTGTGTAAATCTTAGCTAAGGAAAAGCAGTCCATTATGGATGATAATGTCAGTAGTAGCTATTGTGTATTGAACATGGTCTCTGTATTGCTTCTTTACATGTACTGTCCTGTTTATGCTTAACAATGTCGGTATAGAGTACTAGTCGCCCTTTACAAACTAGAATACAAGTTTAAAAAGATGATGTAATTTGGCCATTCAATGCCACCCAAACTGCTCAGTAGCAGGCTGACTTGAATTCAGCTCTAGCTATCACACAAGGGCAAAGGATAGTAAGTAAATATCCGAGGTTTCAGTCACGTGGTTTCCTTGGAGCCATCTTATAATTTTTTCACTAGTCCAGTCTGATTTTATGTAGAGTTTTATTATATATAGTTCAGTAAGAAGAAAATTATTTCTCCCACCTAAAGAAGTTAATTGCTTGTGAAAAATACTGAAAGTTTAAAGTGTTGAGAGCTGTTTCATAACCTCATTAAGTTTGCCCAGAATTGGTAATAAATTCAAAATGTTACTTGAGTACTTATTTAACTCCTTCACTAGGCTCTATAGAGAACAGAAAAAATGAAAAACGTGAATTATCATTTCTTGGAGGAACTTTTGGCTTTCTTGGCAAGAAGACACCACAAGTAATACGATCCAAAATTTAAATAATACGTTTTAAAAATCACCAAATTAAAAGTAATAGGCTTAAAAATAATAAACATAACACAACTTTGTAACTTAGAGGAGTCCGAAAGAGAAAGGACACTACCAGTGAGAGGTCAGAGAAAAGAGGCAAGAAGGGAAAGAAGGGACTCTGTTCTATACATCAGTCTTTTGGACTCTGTGGGAGAGGGAGAGGGTGGGATGATTTGGGAGAATGGCATTGAAACATGTATAATATCATATATGAAACGAGTCACCAGTCCAGGTTCGATGCACGATACTGGATGCTTGGGGCTGCTGCACTGGGACGACCCAGAGGGAGGGTATGGGGAGGGAGGAGGGAGGAGGGTTCAGGATGGGGAACACAGGTATACCTGTGGCGGATTCATTTTGATATATGGCAAAACCAATACAATATTGTAAAGTTAAAAAATAAAATTAAATTAAATTAAAAAAAAAAAAAAAAAGAAGGGACTCTGAAGGCTTGGATGCTTCCATAGCATTATAGTTGAGTTCTCACGGATAGAGACAGGGACATCATTTCAGGTATAAAGATTTTCATGGGACTGGAGAGGCCATGAGTGGTAAAGCAGCATTACTCTTGGGTGTGGAGCAACAGCAAGAAGTACAGCTGAAAAGATGGCAGACGTGGTTAAAGGCCTTGTTAGGAAATTGTGATTATGTTCATTTACAATGATAGAGTTTGAAAGAAGATCCAAAGAGAATGGAGCTACACTTTAGAGAGATTCACTTGTTGGTGTACGTGAAAAAAAGAGAGACAGACTGGATATGAGGGGCCTTTGGAGCAAATTGTTTCAAGGGATCAGTCAAGAGGTAATTAGGATCTGTTCCAGAATTGTAAGAGGGAAATAGAAAAGGCAGAAGATGTAATATGGAGAATTTGCTGATTGAATAGATGTTGACTTCAAAAAAAGAAAAATGGGAAGTCTAAGTAAACACTAACTCTTCGTTGTTCAGTCTGAGGAGAAAGTTCTTATTTAGGGGGAAATATAATGGAATCAGTTGAATTTGAAATAATGTAGAGGCTTTAGGTGTTTCCCTGATGGCTAAGCAATAAAGAATCTGCCTGCAATGCAGGAGACACAGGAGATGCAGGTTCAGTCTCTGGGTCAGGAAGATCCCTTGGAGGAGGAAATGGCAACCTTCTCCAGTATTCTTGCCTGAAAAACCCCATGGACAGAAGAGCCTGAAGGGCTACAGTCCATGGGGTTGCAAACAGTTGGACATGACTGAGCATCAGCCTGCAGAAGCCTCAAATGGAGATGTTAAGCAGATATCGAACATTTGAAATTTAGGCACTCTGCACAGTAATTTGATCCAATGAACACAGGTTTTTGAAGTTACACAGAGTTGACTTTTGAGGTCTTGGAAGTGGATGAACAAAAGAAAAGGGAACAGAGATAAAGATTAAAGAGGGAACTGTTTGAAATGCCTGCATTTAGGACGTGAGAAGGAAAAGCAAATCCTAAGATTCTACAGTCTAGAGGTTAACGCAAAAGAACTTACTGAAAAAGGCAATAGTTATTGTAAAGTGCAATAGAGGTACCATGAAAAATAAGATTAGAGATTGGATTCCATGTTTAAGATTGGGAACATTTGAGGGAACATCTACAGTGGAGTATCAGAGTCAAATCCATAATTTAGGTACTAATGAGTGAGGAGAGAGAAGAAAAGTGGAACTTGATAAAGAGAGAGCCAATCCAGGTAATTCCACCCATTAATCATACATAGTTGGAAGTCTTGAACTTCTAGGCCAGACTTTCACTTTGATGAAATCAAATGAATGATTTCCAAGACTTTTTTCCCTTTAAACTGTCTATGTACAGCCCAAGACTTCAGGTCCAGGCTATCAGATTTGAAATGATAAAAATGCTTATTCTTTGAAAAATTGGAGGCAAACTCATGGTCTTTAAAAATAGGAACAAAAAAAATGCTTAGCTGAAAGAGTTCCTAAAATTGACTTTTTTTTTTTTTTTTTAATAGTATCTCACAGGGAAGGAACAAAACAAGGAGCCAGTTTTCCAAAGTGCAGATAAAGGTGGAACTTGCCTGGTAATTCCTGGTCACAGGAATTCCAACATAGGTAATGGTAAAATTTATTGGTGAAAAGATAGATTATAACTCAATGTCTATTATGAAACATAAGTATAGCATTTATCTAAAAAAAAGAAAAATTAAAGAATTCCTCCTCGCTCATTTGAAGTGCAAAAGCCAGAGGAAATCATAGTAATTTGAAGAAATTGTATGCAGCTGCCATTGTTGACCCTCTATTCAGGAGGGTCCCAATGTGAACAAAGAGAAGCAGGATGAGAATACTTCTTGTCCTTTTAAGGACACTGAGGGAGTTTGTGAGCCCCATAACTTGAGCCTCTAAAATAGACTTGCATAGGAGCCAAGAAATTCACAGTGCAAAACACTTAAGCGCAGCATCAAAAAGCACCGGATTCCAAAATGGTATTTTCTCTATGCTTTAAAGATTGGAACCAAGCATCTGTTTGTTACAAGGGTCACACCCCACCCAAGTGAGACTCTTCACCTGTTTGGGCTTCACAATCACAAGAATCATACCACTGATTGAAAACAAACACACATACACAACACACACAACACACACACAACTATATACGTGATAAGTTTACCTGATGGTCAAATACATTATGTGTATTAATAAATAAAAAATGTTGTTGATGAATGAGCTTTCACTTCATCCATTGAGTAACATTTCTTCAGCTGTATCATCAACAAGTGACAGAGAATCTAAATTAAACTAACTTAAATATGAATGAAATCCATTCATTAACAATTTAAAAGTCTAGATATATATCCATATATTTAATTCCAGATGAAATATGGTCCCATGACTTAAATGGTATGACCAAAGCCCCTTTCTTCTCCACCTCTGTTCAGCACTCTACAATAACATTATCTCAAGGCTTCAAAATTGGTCCCTTTAGCGGTTTTACTTTCTCCCATTAGGGTAGGGAGCATAGCTTCAGCAAGTCTTGGCTTCAACTCTTCATACCATGATCTACAGGGAGATGAAAAAGCCATTTTCTTCCCACTAGTCTCAGCAAATGTTCTCTGGCATGTCGTAAACTGTTGGATGGATAATAGTCCAATCACTGTGACTGAAGGTTGAGATAAACCAGTGGCTTAACCAAGTTCTTTGTTGTTGTGTTAGTCTCTAAGTCCTTTCTGACTCTTTTGTGACCCCATGAACTGTAGCCCATCAGGCAACTCTATCCATGGATTTCCCAGGCAAGAATACTGATGTGGGTTGTCATTTCCATATAAAAAGGAGTGAAGAGTGGAGCCAATCTCACCACCATCACTTATCAAGAGAATTAGAAAAAAATGACTTCCCAGAGGAACATTTTAGTGTTGTTTTACTCATCTCTCCTTCAAACAAAAACAAAAATAAAAGAAAGGGCATGAAATAATGCTGTGACAAAAACTCCAGGTATTCACTACAATCTCTCCTGGACTCATTAGTTGAGGGAAAGTCTAAATAAAACATTATCCCTGACCAGAGACTATTAATAGATTCATCATATTAATGCAAAGTAAAGATTAGAGCAAATAGCAGGCTCATTTAATATACCAACCAAATACAAATATTGGATCAGATGAAAAGGAGATAATTTGGAAAACAGAGGATCTTAATTCCCAACTTGGGGAGAGTCTCAACCACTGGACCCCAAGAAAGTCCCTAAATCTCCATTTCTGAGGTAAATATCCCTAATAGAAGAAAATTTGCTTTTCAGTGTTCAGGTCAGTTCAGCTGCTCATATCCGACTCTTTACAACCCCATGGACTGCAGCACACCATTTTTCAGTGTAGGTTATTATATTTTTCCCCTGTTACTACATTTTTCAGTGTAGGTTCTTAAATTAATTCCCCAGAATAAGGCAGTCTCTGGAAAGGCTGACTGACATGGGTGTTCACAGGATCTTATCAACCCTTGATAATCAATAAAAAAGAAAAAGCAAGAGGTATCACTGAATGCCTGCTATGGCAAGTTGCCTATCAGATTTTGAGATCTGTATAGATCTGTGGGACTCAGATGGAAATGAAACATAAGACATTTTCTGACTTTTTCATTGGCATGCAGCACTACAGCAAGAACTATTCCACCTCTATGACAAAAATATGCTAGGAATTTCAGGAAACTGGAGAACTTGTATTTCTAAGCCAAGTTCCTCATCCACTTGTGACTTTAGCAAATACTTATGAGAAGAAGTGACTTCCCAAGTGGCTCAGTGGTAAAGAATCTACCTGCCAACACAGGAGACTCAAGGGACATGGTTCCATCCCTGGGTTGGGAAGATCCCCTGGAGCAGCAAATGGCAACCCACTCGAGTATTCCTGCCTGGAGAATCCCACGGACAGAGGAGCCTGGCAGGCTAAAATCCAGAATCAGACACGACTACCGATTGAGCACACACATATGAAGAGAAGTAAAGGATATTAGATAAGTAATGGAACACCATTCTGAAGTAAAAATGAATCTTTAAATATTGATTTTAATTTTAAATATTGCTGGATGAGGATCAGGGAGGAGAAAAAAATTCCATTTGAAGTTCTTAGATGTGTAGACTAATATTTTCCATCAAATCAGAGAATTTCTCAGCCATTATTTCTTTATCTCATCATTTCATCTATTATTTCTGTCCTTTTTTCCCTCTTTTTGATACTCCCGTTATGTGTCTGCTGGTACACTTAATTGTAGTCCACATTTTTCTAAGGATGTGTTCATTTTCCTTTATTATTTTTTTCTTTTTGCATTCATATTCCATAATCTCTACTGACTTATTTTCAAATGTGCCAATTCTTTCTTATGTCAGTTCAAATCTATTGTTGAGCTCCTCCTGTGGATTTTTATTTTTGTCACTTGATTTTTTAATTACAGAATTTCCATTTGGTCTTTTAGAAATACTTTATATCTCTTTATTCATATTTTCTATTTGATGAAGCAAGGTCCTCACACCTTCCTTTAATTTTTTATACATAGTATCCTTCTGTTCTTTGCATGCACTTAACAATGTCTGCTTTGAAATCTTTGCCTGCTAAATTTCACATCTGAATCCCTTCAAAACCACTTAGAATTGCATAAAAGTGAAGTGAAAGTGCTAGTCACTCAGTCGTGTCTGACTCTTTGTGATCCTATGGACTATACCCCACCAGGCTCCTCTGTCCATGGAATTCTCCAGGCAAGATTACTGGAGTGGGTTGCCATTTCCTTCTCCAGGGGATTTTCCCTACCCAGGGATCGAACCTGGGTCTCCCTCATTGCAGACAGACTCCTTATCAGCTGAGCCACCAGGAAAACCAAAGAATATGGGTCACCTTTTCCTATTTCTTTGCCTGTCTCATAAATTTTGGCTGAAAATTAGCAACTTTAAATATCTTGTAGAGGGTTCTGGGGGCTTCCCTGGTAGCTCATCTGGTAAAGAATCCGCTTACAAAGTGCAGGAGATCCTGGTTCGATTCCTGGGTCAGGAAGATCTCCTGGAAAAGGGATAGGCTACCCATCCCAGTATTCTTGGGCTTCCCTGGTGGCTTAGACAGTAAAGAATCTGCCTGCAATATGGGAAACCTGGGTTTGATCGCTGGGTTGGGAAGATGCCCTGGAGGAGGGCATGGTAACCTACTCCAGTATTCTTGCCTGGGGAATCCCCATGGACAGAGGAGCCTGGGGGCTACATGTTCATGGGGTCACAAAGAGTCAGACACGACTGAATGACTAAGCAAAGCACAGAGAGTTCTGGAAACTAATACCCTCCCCCACGGGTTAATGTTGCCACTTGTTTATTTAGCCATTTATTTGTTTAGTGAATTGACTGATTTGACTCTCTGATGTCTACTTCCCCTCAATGCACAGTCTCTGATGTCCCTATCAGATTCTCTTTCTTACTTTTATCTTGAAGGCAGTCCACATCTACTCCTGCTTTATTGACTATGCCAAAGCCTTTGACTGTGTGGATCACAACAAACTATGGAAAATTCTTAAAGAGATGGGAATGCCAGACCACCTGACCTGCCCCTGAAATCTGTATACAGGTCAAGAAGCAACAGTTAGAACTGTACATGGGACAAGAGACTGGTTCCAAATCCAGAAAGGAGTACATCAAAGCTGTATATTGTCACCCTGCTTATTTAACTTATATGCAGAGTACATCATGCAAAATGCCAGGCTGGATGATGCACAAGCTGGAATCAAGATTGCTGGGAGAAATATCAATAACCTCTGTTATGCAGATGACACCACCCTTATGGCAGAAAATGAAGAGGAACTAAAGAGCCTCTTGATGAAAGTGAAAGAGGAGAGTGAAAAAGTTGGCTTAAAACTCAACATTCAGAAAACTAAGATCATGGCATCCAGTCCCATCATTTCATGGGAAATAGATGGAGAAATAGTGAGAGACTTTATTTTTGGGGGCTCCAAAATCACTGCAGATGGTGACTGCAGCCATGAAATTAAAAGACACTTGCTCCTTGGAAGAAAAGCTATGGCCAACCTAGACAGCATATTAAAAAGCAGAGACATTACTTTGCCAACAAAGGTCTGTTTAGTCAAGGCTATGGTTTTTCCAGTAGTCATGTATGGATGTGAGAGTTGGAATATAAAGAAAGCTGAGTGCGGAAGAATTGATGCTTTTGAACTGTGGTGTTGGAGAAGACTTGTGAGAGTCTTTTGAACTGCAAGAGATCCAACCAGTCAATTCTAAAGGAAATCAGTCCTGAATATTCATTGGAAGGACTGATGCTGAAGCTGAAACTCCAATACTTTGGCCACCTGATGCGAAGAGCTGACTCATTTGAAAAGACCCTGATGCTGGGAACGATTGAAAGCAGGAGGAGAAGGGGTTGACAGAGGATGAGATGGTTGGATGACATCACTGACTCAATGGACATGAGTTTGAGTAAGTTTGGGGAGTTGGTGATGAACAGGGAAGCCTGCTGTGCTACAGTCCATGAGATCACAAAGAGTCAGACCCAACTGAGGGACTGATCTGAACTGAGCCAGTCCACCCAGGGATTGCCTCAGGGATAACATAAGCCTCTCTTTGTTCAAAGGTTGTACTTAAACTGTCTTTGGCCAGTTAGATTATTGCACTTCACTCCTGCACGTACATGTGGCTTGGAGACTGTTATAACAATTCAAGGAATTTATGTTTTTTGCCCCATGCTCTACTGGAATTTAGTAACTTCTATTTTGCCTCTCCGATAACTTCTGAAAAGACAGTCTCAATAATGCACAGTCTTCCACATTACTAAGGTGTCTGTGATTTTATTTTTAATACTGGCATCCTAGGATGTTGCCTTAGTGAAAGTGAAAGTCGCTCAGTTGTGTCCGACTCTTTGCAACCCCATGGACTATACAGTCCATGAAATTATCTAGGCCAGAATACTGGAGTAGGTAGCCTTTCCCTTCTCCAGTGGATCTTCCCAAACCAGGGATCGAACCCAGATCTCCCACATTGCAGGCAGATTCTTTACCAGCTGAGCCACAAGGAAGCCCAACAATACTGATATGGGTAGCCTATTCCTTCTCCAGCGGATCTTCCCAACCCAAGAATCAAATGGGGGTCTCCTGCATTGCAAGCGGATTTTTTTTACCACCCAATCTATCAGGGAAGCCTAGCTTACTCAGTCAGTGAGAGTAGCTTAATACACAATTAGTGGTTGGTCAGACGTTGTATGAAAGGTCCAAGGACCAGTGAGACTTCTATCCTTTGTTGATATGTATGCTGTTTGGGTAACATTTTCAAATTTGCCCCACTCTGTGTTCTGACTGCTCCTGAATGAGTGATGCACAGAGCTAGCACATAGCACTTGTTACCAGCAGGGTTGACTGTGATCTTGGGTGTCTCTGTTCTTGGCTGTATTAAACTTCTGATCACTTATTTCTACTTATATGAAGGGCTTCCCAGGTGGCTCAGTGGTAAAGAATCTGCCTGCCAATGCAAGAGATGCAGGACATGCAGGTTCAATCCCTGGGTCGAGAAGATCCCCTGGACTAGGAAATAGCAACCCCACTGCAATATTCTTCCCTGGAAAATGCTATGGACAGAGAAGCTTGGTGGGCTACAGTCCATGGGGTTCAAAGAGCGGGTCAGGACTTAGCCACTGAGCATGCATACATGCACTTGTATCAGGGACTTTTGAGAGTCCTTTTAATTACTTTCACCAAGATCTCTGTTCTTTTCAACAATGCCCTTAGGCATAGAATTCTTCACAATCTGTTGCACACGAAGTCAGTTTCCCCAGGGAGAACTATAAAGCTCTTTGTCTTTAAGGCCTGCCTCTCCCTAGGGCAAAACCTCTGTGATGCTGCAAAGGAGTTGGAGGCAGAGACAGTGTCCTGTTTCTCATAGAGTGACAGCTCTACTTGACAAGTAAGTCCCGGGTGATGCCTGGGACCATGGAACAGTGGTGATTAGTCTCCTGGGTTTGCCCTTCCCAGGGTGAAATCTCTGCTCTATAAATAAGCTGGGCAGAAACGATTGGGTCACTGCCTTTAGATCAGTCTGCCCTACCTGGGGAGTTTCTGTTTTATAAATGGGGCTTGTGAAGCAGGAGAGACTTGATCCTCTCAGCTGGTCTTTCTTGCCTGGAATACAGCTTCTACAACACGAGCACAGGGAGATGAGAAAACCTGGCAACCTGCTCCTCACAAGTTGAAAATGTAGCCCTAGTCTAGAATCATGGGGAAGAGGGAACCCCTACTTCTTTAAGGCAATCACCAGAGTCAAAGCTCTTGGAATAGTTTTCATGAGAAGGAGACTGTGGGGAGACGGAGGGGAAGGAAGTAGGCTGTGACTCAAACGCCACAGACTCTCGCTGTTCTTACAAAGATTTAGTAGATTTTCTTGAATGAATGTTTCTCCATTTTCTGTATGCCCTTAGGACAATTTCCAGATTCTTTAAATGATTGTTTCAATAATTTTTTCCATTTAAATGGCTGCTTGTTGGGAAGAGAGTCTGCCTTGCTACTTACTCTTCTATTCTTAACAGGGCTCACAAAACACTTTGAACTCTGAAAGTCAAGATCATAAATACTCTAGTAAAAATGTTTAAAAAGAACACATTGATGAGCTTTTTTGGAATAATGATTTATCACAGGTTGTAAACCAGGGTTTTCTCTAGCTGTTCAGGCAGAGTGGTACCCTGTTTTGAGCAGCATATGGAATGTTCTACAGTGTGCTTTTGGTCACTGAGAGTCAGAGGGAAGGGGAGTTGGGTATACTTTATCTTCCCCAACATTACTGCTCTGTTTTGCACAGTGATGCTAGAGGCAAGGGAGCAATCATAGATTCCATTTCATCCCTCAGGAAGGGTGTCATCTAGGCTTGGTAAGGCTAAACATAGACAGTCACAAAACAGGGGTTACTCTATGGGAAACCACTCAAACAGGCACTCCTGAGGCAGCTCTGCCCAGATTCTGTGCACTTCCATTACCAAAACAGTACCCAAATGGCATCCAATCATCTAGAAAATTGACTGCTCTTTCTTTTTACCATTATTGTATTTTTAATTGGAGGATCATTGCTTTACCATGTTGTGGTGGTCTCTGCCATACAGCAATGTGGCTCAGCCATAATTATATATATACCCCCTCTCTGTAGAGCCTCCTCCCCACATTTCACCCCTCGAGGTTGCCAACAGAGCACCAGGCTGGGCTCCCTGTTATACCACAGCTCCCTGCTAGGTAACTGTTTTACACATGATAGAGTATATATGTCAATGCTACTTTCTCAATTTATCCTACCCTCTCTGGCTGCTCTTTCAATGGTGCACATGTGTGTGCTCAGTCACTCAGTCATGTCCGACTCTTTGTGACCCCATAGACTGTAGCCTGGCGTCCAGGCTTCTCTGTCCATGGGATTTTCCAGACAAGAATACTGGAATGGGTTACAATTCCCTTCTCCAGATCTTCTTGACTCAGGGATTAAACCCACATCTCTTGCATCTCCTACATTGGCAGGCAGATTCTTTACCACTTCACCACTGGTATCAGAAATCAAACTATTCAGGTGATACTCTTTGGCTGAGGACTGGTTGGAAAGAACAATGGTTATCATGTACATTTAATGGTTCAAAGAAAGGTGGAATTTCTGTGGGACACTAAGAGAATGCCATCAGTACTGACAAGCTTCAGGCTCACTTATATTCCTGGGAATTGCCTCATTTGTTTGTAACAAGTCAGGCTTAAGATGACATTATCTCCTCAATTTGTAGGATAGTAAAACTGAAATGACTTTAAAGGATGTGGTAGACAGAATAATGACCCCCCCCCCCCAAAGATATCCATGTCCTAATCCTAAGAATTTATAAATAGGTTATGGTACTGACAAAGAGGAATGAAGATTGCAAGTGGAATGAATGTGATAATCACTTGACCTTAAAATAATAAAATTATATATAGAGATTACCTAGGTATTTCCAATGTAATCATAATAGTCCTTAAATGGGAAAAAGAAGCAGAAGAGTGAGTGTCAGAGTGATGCAACAAGAAAAAGATTTGACTCAACATTACTGGCCTTGAAGATGGAAAGGAGTCATGAGTCAAGGAATGTGGGTAGCTCTAAAAGCTGGAAAAGGCTAAAAGTGATTCTTCCCTGAGCCTCCAGAAGAAATCCAGCCCTGCTGACACCTTGATTTTAGTCCACTGAGGCTCATTTCAGACTTCTGTAAGATACAAAATTTATGTTATATTAAGTCACTAAGTTCATGATAATGTATTAGAGCAGCAATAGAAAATAAAAGCAATGTGGCTGAACTCTACACTCTCATTTTACAGATGAGACGCTGAGGCTCCCAGATGTGAGGTGACTAACTACACATCCCACAGGCAGTAGAGATGAAGTTAACTAATTGCAATCCTCCACATGACTCAGACAGTAACCCACATGTTCGTCTGTGGCACAGATGAAATAAGTGGGCATGTTAACACATGGCTTCCAGGGTAAACTGTGGGTCAAATTATCTAGTTCCACGACTAGCAAAGACCTCATTATAGTCCAGTGTTAGTGGGGGTGTCCACTGCCAAAGCTGTCCTTTTTCTACCACTACTTTTCTAGCAAAACACTTCCTTACATCAAACCAGAGTTTGTCTCCCATAGCATATGCCCATTGTTCTTAATTCTACTCTTCTTGTCATGAACAAAATCTATATACCTGCAAGTGTTTGATGTTGATAATAATCTTCCTCGACCTGTTTCTTCAAGCCACAAATCCTAAATTTTATTCTTAATCTGGTATGGATTAGATTCTTTGCTTCCTTCAGTTTCACAGAATGAGCATTAATTTGCTCAAAGCATCCTTCCTGAAAGTGACATCTAGACTCATATGCAATATCCAGGTATCTTCTGGCAAAGGCAGAGCTGAACAGGACAATTTTTGAATAGTCGTATTAATGGTTCCTAGATCTAACACCGGGCTGGCTCGGCTCCCATTGCATAACCATGTAGTCAGCTTGGGGTCCTCAATTCTTCAATGCATAATGCAGCATTTGTTCATGTTAAAAATTCATCCTGTAAAGTGTGGTCCGCTTTCCAAACTACCAAGGCTTTTATAGATTCTCATTCTGTCATTCCATATAATTTGAACCTTTATCCACTTACCAACCTGGTGTCATATTAACTGTAACACAATCACAAATAAACATGTGGAATGAGAAAGAGATGAGTATTAGGGTCTCTAGAGAGCTCCTAATACAGTGGTTACAGTGGTTCCCATAGTTTCAGATTTTTTTTTAATCTTTTGGCTGTGCATCATGTGGGATCTTAGTTTCCCAACCAGGGATAGAACCCACACCCTCTACACTGGAAGTGCAGTCTTAATCACTGGACCACAAGGGAAATCCCTGGGTTTCTTGAATCAAGAAAAATTTTAAGTAAAATTTTGGGGAATGACCAGAGTTAATGGTCTTTTATTTTGACAAAAGAGATATTCAACAAAACGGACAAGCATTAATATATACTATTACCATAATGTATTAATTTTATTATTCAAAAAGTAGAAAGAACAAATATCTCAAAAAATTAGTCCCTTAAAAAAATAGGTGAAATTTGTGCATGCATATACACCCAGACACAAATAAATAAATAAATTCCATATACTATAATTGTCTATATTTTTTCATTTATCCACAGGTCAGTAAAAATATCTACAAGCTGGCACATGTCCTTGGAATCATTTTGTAACCACTTTTGTAATGTGTCTAAATATATTCAGCAGCCTAGATATATTTATTTCATTCATTCATTAAAAATATTTGTTAAGTAGTTTAATAATTTTTTAAAATGTTTTCTTTATACTCTGAGATGTGATGAATACAGGTAGAAAAGCTTAAAACTCTGTAGGATCAAATGTTTCCATAAATTTCGCATCAGTTTTCTCTTTGCAATACCTATTTTATCCTATTTAACACAAAGGTCTTTTTCATTCATATAGAACATATGAGCAAAGTATTACCATATGGCCACCTCATATATATATATATGTGTGTGTGTGTGTGTGTGTGTGTGTGTATCACATGCATGTCTATAAAATACACAGGCCCTAGTTCACTTTAATTTAGTAAAACAGTATGAAAGAGGGGAAGACCTATTGATCTACTGTGTAAGGGCACTACTTGGAACTGAAAGATAAAACATATGGTTTCTGCCTTTGAAGAGCATACAGATTGCATTGACATATAAGCGAGTCCACATTCAGCTTTTCTTGAGAATGTAGAGGATATGTTATCACCAGGACCCAGATCCTGTGTGGCAACACTCAAGTAGGGCTGAGTGACTGCCACTCCCCTGGGTGGGATAAGCTCTCTTCATTTTGTTCCAGTCCTTGCTATTGCCAAGGTGTGGCCAAGTGTTAATTGCATCATGTATCATGCCTCTACAAGAAGTGGAGACAAGTAATATTGACTAACTTTTCTTAAACCTGACCTCACTTCATTCACTTATATTATGGGTCTAGAGGGTAGAGAGACAAGCCAAGGGGAGCTTGCAATATTAGGACAACATGTGCAGTAATCAAAGTAAGCATAATGCCATGTACATAAGACGCACCAATCAAACGGAACCATATATATGATCTAGTTCAGCATAGCTGTGTTTAAGGGTCAATGCAATGCTATGAATTCCAAGTGCATGTCAAACTGCTTTCTGGCCATGGCTGCAGTGCCAGCTCAACTGTAGCCTTTTCCTGGCACAATCTCAATGAAACAGCTTTCTCTCTTTTTTTGGTCCCACCCAGGGACTGGATATTTTAATGGTCATGGTTTGCTTCTCACAGGTGCTAGTTTCAGTCCCAGTGGTGTATGTCATATTCTGGCAGGAGGCACTGCGTGAAAGTCTTCAAGGCTGAAAATCCAGCTTAGAAAAACACGCAAACAATGTGCTGTTGTGGATTTGGATTTCTTCTTTTGGAAAGAATTCTAACATTTCTATCATACTCCCAGCAGAAAAGACTTTTTTTTTTTCTTTCAATCCCCCTTTCTACTTATTGATGTGGAATGTCAAGCATTCAAGGGAACATCAGTCTGCCAGTTTCAGAACCATGATAACTTGTAGTTTCCCTGGTTGGTAAAATGGGATTGACTAGTATGGAAGAGAGAAAATAATTCTCTCTGGAGTCTTCAGTTTTCCAATGTGCTTTTAGGAAGCACAAGTTCAAAGATTTTGTAGTCAAGAAAAACAACAATAAAATTTATATGTACTTAAAGCCAAGACTCCCTTCTCATGAAATAAAATTATCTTACCTCAAGTACGAACTAATTTATATGTTGATAGAACAAAAGCCAACAAAGGTCCATCTGGCCAAAGCTATGGTTTTTCCAGTAGTCATGTATGGATGTGAGAATTGGACTATAAAGAAAGCTGAGTGCTGAAGAACTGATGCTTTTGAATTGTGGTGTTAGAGAAGACTCTTAAGAGTTCCTTGGATTGCAAAGAGATCAAACCAGGTAATCCTAAAGGAAATCAGTCCTGAATATTCATTGGAAGGACTGATGCTGAAGCTGAAACTCTAACACTTTGGCCACCTGATGCAAAGAACTGACTCACTGAAAAAGACCCTGATGCTGGGAAAGATTGAAGGCAGGAGGCGAAGGGGACGACAGAGGATAAGATGGTTGGATGGCATCACCAACTCAATGGACATGAGTTTGACCAAGCTGCAGGAGTTGATGATGGACAGGAAAGCCTGGTGTGCTGCAGTCCATGGGGTCACAAAGAGTTGGACTTGACTGAGCGACTGAACTGAACTGAGAACAAAAGCTGAGATCCTTGTAATATTTGTGAATAATAACAGTCAGAGGTTATACCTTGGTCCCAACCCTCCCCTAAGCAGTGTGCATATAACTAAAATATTAGCTGCCTAGAGTACATTTATTAAATGTATGCCCACCAAGTAAGCAGGCAAGAGGGTCTTTACTTCCTCTGCAGCTCCCTGTTTAGATCTTTTATTCAAATAAAACTGACAATTTAGTAAGATAAACCAGGCATATGGAAAGACTGAGTTTGATCAGTCCTAGACTTTATTCCTAATCTCCATTTCACTACTGTACACTCTGTCTCTTCCCAAAGCTGAAGTAATTAAAACAGTGTGGTATGGGCATAAAGACAGATATATAGTCCAATTAAACAGAATAGAGAGACCAGAAATAAACTCATCCATATACAATAAACTAGTCTTTAACTAGATTACCAAGAATATACAATGGGAAAACTGGAAATTCATATGCAAAAGAATTAAATTGGACCTTTATTTCACACCATACAGAAAAATCAACTCCAAATGAGTTAAGGACTTAAACATGAAACTCTAAAACTCCTAGAAGAGAACAGAGTAAAATCTTGATATTTTTCTTGGCAATGACACCAAAAGCATACACAACACAAGCAAAAACAGACAAGTAGAGCTACCTCAAGCCGAAACCCTTCCACACAGCGAAGGGAACAATCAGTAGAGTGAGGAGACCACCTAAGGAATGGGAGAATATATATTCAAACCATATATCTCATCAGAGGTTTATATTCAAAACATATAAGGAAAACACATATAGCAAAAAACAAAAACCAAAATGTACACACTAACACCAACAACAACAAATGACTCTAATTTAAAAATGAACAAAGGATCTGAATACATATTTCTCCAAAGAAAATGTGCAAATAGCCAACAGATACATGAAAAGATTCTCATTGTTAAGGAAGACGATAACTGTTAAGGAAATGTAAAGTCAAAAGCACAATGAGATACAGCCTCACAACTGTTAGGGAATCAGTTCTAATGAGGTGGATGAAACTGGAGCCTATTACACAGAGTGAAGTAAGCCAGAAAGAAAAACACCAATACAGTATACTAATGCATATATAGGGAATTTAGAAAGATGGTAACGACAACCCTGTATGCGAGACAGCTAAAGAGACACCGATGTATAGAACAGTCTTTTGGACTCTGTGGGAGAGAGGGGGGGGAATGATTTGGGAGAATGGCATTAAAACATGTATAATATCATATAAGAAACGAATCGCCAGTCTAGGTTCGATGCAGGATACGGGAAGCTTGGGGCTGGTGCACTGGGATGACCCAGAGGGATGGTATGGGAAGGGGGGTGCGGCCGGGGGGGGTGTGGTTTCAGGATGGGGAACACGTGTACACCCGTGCTGGATGCATGTTGATGTATGGCAAAACCAATACAATATTGTAAAGTAAAAAATAATAATAATAATAAAAATTTTTTTTTAAAATTACATAACAAGTGTTGACTAGGATGTGAAGAAATTGGAACCACTGTATACTTTTGGTGAGAATGTAAAATAGTACATTTGCTATGGAAAACAGTAAGGAGCTTCCTAATATAATTAAAACTAAAACTATTATATGATTCAGCAATCCCACTTCCGGGTATTTATCTAAAAGAATTGAAATCAGGTTTCCAAAGAAATGTTTGTACTCCTGTGTTCACTGCAGCTCTATTCACAACAGCCAAGAGGTGAAAACAACCCAAATGTCCATTAACAGATGATTGGATAAAGACAATGTGGTATATACATGCAACGGGATATTATACAGATTGAAAAGAAGAAGGGAATTCTTCCATACATGACAGCATGGATGAACCTTGAAAAGACTGTGTCAAGCTAAATAAGCCAGTCACAGAAGGACAAATACTGCATGATTCCACTTATATGAAGTAGCTAGTCAAATATAAGCAGAGTTGCATGGTAATTGCCAGGGGCAAGGGAGAGAGGAAAATATGGCGTTGTTCAACAGGTATAAAGTTTCAGTCTTACAAGATGAATAATTTCAGAGATCTAGTCTATGATATAGAAGAAGGCAATGGCACCCCACTCCAGTACTCTTGCCTGGAAAGAGGACGGAGGAGCCTGGTAGGCTGTAGTCCATGGGGTCGCTAAGAGTCGGACATGACTGAGTGACTTCACTTTCACTTTTCACTTTCATGCACTGGAGAAGGAAATGGCAACCCACTTTTCACTTTCATGCATTGGGGAAGGAAATGGCAACCACTCCAGTGTTCTTGCCTGGAGAATCCCAGGGACGGGGGAGCCTGGTGGGCTGCCGTCTATGGGGTCGCACAGAGTCGGACACAACTGAAGCGACTTAGCAGCAGCAGCAGCAGCAGCAGTCTATGATATCATACCTATACTTAACAACAATGTATGAAACACTTAAAAATGTCATGTTAAGTTTTCTAACCACAGTTAGAAAAAAAGAAATAATTGAGGTATCTGGAACTCAATTTTGAACTAAAATGTTGGTTATCATAAGCTTGCAAGGTAACATAATGTAAGTTCTTTTCATGTAAATTATGTGTGTGTGTATATAGATAGAGAGAGAGAGTTTTGGAATATTCTTCCCAAGAGAATAATTTGTGGACCTACTAAACAAAAGTGTAACCATCTCTTTTGCACAATAGGTATTATAGTAATTTGTACATACACAGTGATAGAATATAGGGATATAAACTAAAGAAGAAAAATTTCTGAAGAAACAGTTAGAAGATGATGCAGGATGCCAAGAAGTATGGAAATAAAATGCACCTCATATTTTTTTTTCCTGCCAAGGGACTATCTCAGTTAAGTGACCCCTGCAATGAAGGCAAAGAGTTCAATAGAAAATATTTGTCAAATGAGACTAGAAAGAATAGATTTCATGACTCTTTGTGATTTTGAAGAACCAAAGTAAAGGTTTATGGACACAAAACATAAGAACTACTTTTTAAACGAGGAAACAAGCAACTAAAACGAGCAGTTTGTTCCTCTCTCCACCCTTTCTTTCTTATCCACAAAGTCCCTCCACGTACACACATACTCGTATCTATTTGGGGAATGATTATTTGTACCTCTTTGCCTCAAAATATTATGCAATGTCAAGTTTGGGTAAAAATATCAAAAGTTGTTTTCTTTTTCTTTATCCTAGACTTGCATTTGATTCTTTGTAGTGTATCTTAAGAATTCAAAGACCTTGGTACAATTTAAAATAAAGAATGATGGTTGCCTAGGAAATGTCCATGAACTAGCCAGGTATCTCATTTCAGCTAATTTGATAACAGAGTAAATGATATGGAATGTAGACGTATGATTTAGTCAGTTTTCTTTCTCTTTCCTTTTTGATAATGGCTATCAGTTATGAATGTATGAGAAGCAGCATTTGGTCTTTTTTTACCTTTAATAGGCAATGAGATACTAAAGTAATTCTGAAGATGTACAATCCATGTGAGTTTTGAAGTTCTCTAGATACATAACCAAAATTTGATCTTTCTTTATCTGGCATAAGGAATAATACTAGGTCACATTTGTCAATATTTGAAGGCAAGTGTAGTAACAAAACACTTTACTTTGCCTTCTCAGATGACTACAACTACAATTTAGAATAAAATCCTTGAAGAATATATTAACTTTCTTGTGCAGGGTCATTCTCACTCAAATTATTAACCTTCAGTAACAACATTGCAAATATCTCTTTTATGCTACAGAATGTAATATCTGCTTGTTTACTGCTTTGAGTATTCTAATCTGAATTTGAGATCATCCTTCCTGGACCATATTAATGCAGCTCTTAGTGTCTGGAAAAGCATAAACATCAAGTCCAGTGGTTTATTATGACAGTGATAATGTTTCTGAAGCTGTATATACCTTTCTTTCTTTACTTTCTGGTCACGACTCAGATATCCAGAATCCTTTGCTCAAACTATTCACACTTAAGTGAGAATGGCATATGAATTGTGAAACCATGTTCTACTCAAATCTGAAACTTCTTCACCTTAATCTATCAAGAGTTGAGTCTTGGGAGGGGGATGGGCGGGAGGTTCAAGAGGGAGGAGACAAATGTATACCTATGGCTGATTATGTTGATGTTTGACAGAAGACAACAAAATTCTGTAAAGCAATTATCTTTCAATTTAAAAATAAATAAACTTTTAAAAAAGGACGACAAAAGAAAAAACAGTTCCGTCTTTAATTTGACCCTGAGACTCTGAGTATTTTTCACCTTCAAGAGATAATGCCAACATTTGGCTGATTCACTTTAATTTGCCAAGCAGAGGTTTCTTATCAGCCTCAGACTGCACCACTCTGGCATCATAACCCTACTCAGATAACCACTGATCCCCTCTGAAAGCCCTTGATGGAAAAGCCCTTCATTCTTCCTGATTCCTGTTTTCCTGAGAGTCAACTACTTAGGGGCACTAGAGCCAGTTTCTATCCATTGTTCAGGGTTCCAATCAATCTTTACAAAATAATTTTGAATTTAAGTCAATGTTGTATGAGTTATTTAAACTATCCTAAGTTAACTTACAGGAAAACAAGTATTATGTAATTTCTTAATTTGCCCCTATCAACAGAAGGCTTATAATTATCAACCACATTATATTGATACTTTCCACTATTAGAGAATAGAGAACACTGGTACACATAAAGTCACCATGGAAACTCAAGATCTAGTTTGGTACGAAAAGCACCTAAGGATTTTTGTGTCTGTACTATATAGGATACTAATATATTAACAATAATGTGACATGCTAAAAGATTGGCATTAAAGTGTACATCCAAGATTCAGAGAATAGAAGGAAGGAGTAAAGTGAAAGGAGACAAAATCTGGGATGGGCCAGTGACATTTCACGGGATTCAAGCATAGCTGTGAAAAACAGGTTGGGCTTAGAAGTGTAAGGTCAAAGATAAGCTCTCAGGAGCACACACCTTCAATATAATAATGTAAGTTAACTGGGCCTGTGGAAAAGTAGACTATTTTCAGTATATTTTTCAGGCTGGTATGGACTGTGATGGTAACTATAGGCAATACACATCTGTACATGTGAATTAAGTGGTTTACTAAGGGCACAGTGTGAATAAAATAGTGTACTAAGTGCTGAAAGAGAAAAAAGTGCACAATGTATTTATTCAAGATACTTATATTTCTGTGAACTTTCAGCCCATCAGTGTTCAAAAAAAAGGGTGGGGGCGGGTACTGGGAAAGATTGAGGGCAAGAGAAGAAGGGGATGACAGAGGGTGAGAGATGACTGGATGGCATCACTGACTCTATGGACATGAGTTTGAGCAAATTCAGGGAAATAGTAAAGGACAGGAAGCCTGGCTCGCAGCAGTTCCTGGGGTCAAAAAGAGTCAGACACAACTAGTGAGGGACTGAACAGCAAACGAACCAATAATGTTATCCTGCAGAAAACAAAAATTCAAAACTATATTGGATAATATGAGGTATCTTTAGTACTTCCGTTGTCAGAGAAGAAAAAATACAGAGAGAGCAAAAGTAAATGGAAAATCACTTTTCTGTTCTGTACTGCAGCCAGCCTTCTGAGCATGTGTGCAGAAAAGGAAGAAGGAAGGTGGGGAAGGGAAAGGAAGGAGAGCTGAGGAAAGAACAAGAGGAAAGGGCCCTGGTGGCCATGGTGTTACAGTAGCAGTAGACCTCACCCTAAGCTTGGGATAAATTAGATCTGCCACTATTTGAGTTTTCTTTACACATTATACCCAATGGTGACTGACTTCCAATGAATCTCTCTATAATTTTAGTTGTTTTTTTTTTAAAAATGTTTCTCAGCCGTACTGATACTGAACCAAAGGAAAACATAACTACCAATATCTAGGTTCAGAAATTGTTCAACAATTTGCCCCAAAAGAGAATAAATTAAAGATATAACAAGAATATACTTTTTTAGGAACAAATAAAATGTTATGGGACTTAAGTACCTGTTTTTACATCTTCTAGGTAAAAATAAGAAGCATTTCCAGAAGAAAAATAAGTCCAGTAGGAATGGGTCAAATGTTTTCATCAATAGTCTGAATCAATGGAGAAATAATGCTCTCTTCTTAGAGAAATTTTGAACTCCCACACAGATTTTTTTAAACATAATTTCATTTTCTCCAACACATTGCAAATCATGTGGATGTTCATTGGCTGAATTAAAATACAAACCAAAACCAAAAAAAAAAAAAGTGTGCCTTGAAAAAGTAGAATCAGAGTGAAGGGAAAAAAGCCTTCTCTTCCTGTTTGATCACCTCCCCCACATGTTTTCATCTGCCATGCTGAAATAAATAAGAGAACCAAGACTTTCTTTCTCCCTCAGTGCTGTTTGTGGTTAAGGAAACAATAAAGGATATTGCTACAAATAGGTAGTCAATATAATGAGAAAAAGAAGTCATACTTGTGGTCATACTTGCAGCTGTGCAGGCAAGACATAAAGTTTTCAAGGGTGTCAGAAAGCAGCTAGAAATACCCATTAAAGAATAAAGAGGTTTTTGACTGCTGTGTACAATAAGATTATTTGGAACATGTTAGCAACCTTTAAGCTTAAACTTCTGGTCATAGACGTTATAGTTTCTGAGTGATTTTCTTTTTACCTTTTCTGGAATGCTCTTGCTTTTTAGTATGTTTTCCTTCTCTGAATATTATTTCAGTTCTTTGCAGCAGCTCTGTGTATTATATTAATAGTTTGACAGAAGAACCATGGAAGTTGTACATGTAGCACTTGTACAGACTTGACCTCCATGGAAGGTGGTGGAATATGTTCCAGTATAGGGAACTATGATAGTGGCACTCCTCACAAACCCAAGTGACCACAGAGTTCAGCATCTCAGCCTGGGATACGTGAATTTCAGGCACGACCATGAGAACCCATTAAAATGAACCTGATTCGGAATTTGTAAATCACGGCAGTGGATAATCAGTGATGGTACAGTATTTTGAAATCAGAAAATCAACAGTACACAGCCCAAGCTTCTTAAAGAGTATCATTGTAACACAAAACAGACGCAGACACACGTCCCCCCCCCCAACACACACACACAGTACACCAGAGCCTTGGAAGACAGAATTATCAACTGAATTGTGGTTACATCTACTACCTGACTTCATGATCATTTGAATCAAGAGATAAAGGAATGTGTACTGGTTAAGAGTATTCAACCTAGAGTGAGATGCTTCTATTATTTCAAGATTCTGCTTGTAAAATCAGATTAACAATGATACTTGTATCATAGTCTTGCTTTGGTTAAACAAATGAATACATGTATTAATAAACTTTTTATTTTTTAATAATTTTAGATATACAAGCAAAGTTGCAAAGAGTATACAGAAAGTTCCTGTATAATCCTTATCCAGTTTCCTCTAATACTATCCTTTTACATTCCACGGTATATTTGTCAAAATCTGAGAAACCAACATTGGTATGTTGCAATTAACCAAATTCCAGACATTATTCATATTTCACCAGTTTTTCCACTAATGTCTTTTTTCCATTCCAAGATTCAATCCATGATATCATGTTACACATAGGAAAATGCATATTTTATTGTTTAAAACATTTAGATTTAGAACAGTGTCTGGCACATAGTAAGCACCTGCTAAATATTATTTAATCTTATTAGATGATTTTCAAGTAGGTGACATGGAATGTTTCTAACACTGTTATATATTAACAAGATTTTACACCCAATTTCTTATACTGAGGGTTCACATAAAAATAAATAGAAATATTTCACTAGGCCATTGCAAAGAAGCTATTAATACAGAATAAGGGGTAATTTATATTTGTAATAAAAGCTGTAGCTTAATTGCCCTCAAGAGAAGGAGTTCATGTATAGGATATCTGCTAAAGGTCAGAAAAAAAAATCATCTTAGTCATTTAACTACATTCATTCAAGAATTTGAGCACCTACCTACAATACACAAGGCAGCATGTCATGGCTGAGGTACAGTGATAAATCAGACTCAGTCCCTTCTTCTTATGAAGCTTACATTTTATGAAACTAACACACTATAGTATTAAATAAGCAATCAATATAGAATCTGATTCACTACAACATAAAACAGAAAGGCATGAGACTTCCCCATCTAGACATAGATGGTCACGTTTTCTCAGAGTGGTGATGGATGTATTAGGTGAAAGAGGAAACAGGCACAGTTCACTTTAGTTCCAATTACCCAGATATGTAGCATCCAAGGGGGAGTTAGACAAAGATATGTGTGCAGGGAAAGTCTGTACCTGCTCCAGATGCATCCATTCCAGCTGCTCTGGGAGTGCTTCCTGTGAAAGCAGCAGCCTTGCTTGTAACTGATCATAATATGAGCTAAATGCTATCAGGTGTTTCCTCTATGCCAGACTGTTCTCAGTGCTTTACATGCATTAATTCAAGCAATTCTCACAACTACCATGTGAAGCTGGTAATGTGCGTGCGAGCTCAGTCGCTTCAGTCGTGTCTGAACCTTTGTGATCCTAGGGACTGTAGCCTGCCAGGCTCCTCTGTCCATGGGATTCTCCAGGAAAGAGTACTGGAGTGGGTTGCCATTTCCTCCTCCAGGGGATCTTCCTGACCCAGGGATCAAACCTGCATCTCCTGCATTGCAGGCGGATTCTTTACTGCTAAACCACGAGGGAAGTCCTGAAGTTGATATTATTCCCTAATTTGTAGATAAGAAAATGAGGCCAAGTGAAATTAAAAGATGCCTACTCCTTGGAAGGAAAGTTATGACCAACCTACATAGCATATTCAAAAGCAGAGATATTACTTTGCCAACAAAGATCCATCTAGTCAAGGCTATGGCTTTTCCTGTGGTCATGTATGGATGTGAGAGTTGGACTGTGAAGAAGGCTGAGTGCCGAAGAATTGATGCTTTTGAACTGTGGTGTTGGAGAAGACTCTTGAGACTCCCTTGGACTGCAAGGAGATCCAACCAGTCCATTCTGAAGGAGATCAGCCCTAGGATTTCTTTGGAAGGACTGATGCTAAAGCTGAAACTCCAGTACTTTGGCCACCTCATGCAAAGAGTTGACTCATTGGAAAAGACTCTGATGCTGGGAGGGATTGGGGGCAGGAGGAGAAGGGGACGACAGAGGATGAGATGGCTGGATGGCATCACTGACTCGATGGACGTGAGTCTGAGTGAACTCCGGGAGTTGGTGATGGACAGGGAGGCCTGGCGTGCTGCAGTTCATGGGGTCGCAAAGAGTTGGACACGACTGAGCGACTGAGCTGAACTGAACTGAACTGATCTAATCTAAGACAAATATAAAGAGCAAAATAATAATAATAATAATCTCTTTTGTATTTTCACAAGTCTCTGCATATAGAGGCATAAATTATTCCTGGATATAAATAGCAAGATCAGTTTTATTTCCATTTTACTGAACAAAAAAGAAAGAAAATGAACCATCTTGACTTACTAGATTCTGAAAGACAATATTCCTAAGAACTTACATTTTGGAATATTTTCTAAAATATCTCAACTGCTGAGCAAATGTATGTATAAATGTGGATGTACTAAATGTTATTGGTGTCTTCTTTTCACAGCTCAGAAAAGCCAGTGGTAATTAAGACGTCTACTACTGCCTAGGCACCTGCCATGTGCTATATAACACTGGGACCACCCAGAGGGATGGTATGGGGAGGGAGGAGGGAGGAGGGTTCAGGATGGGGAACACATATATACCTGTGGCGGATTCATTTTGATATTTGGCAAAACTAATACAATTATGTAAAATTTAAAAATAAAATAAAATTAAAAAAAAAGACAAATATGAATAAGGCAGTCCCTTTCCTCAGAGACCTTCCCCTGTAATGGGCACGTTTCATTGTATTTCACATGTGAGTAATCAAAAATGTGTTAAACTCAAATAAACAGATCTTCAAATAGCTGAAGTACAAAGTGGAATAAGGCGGGACCTACTGAGAATGAGATGGTTGGATGGTATCACTGGCTCAATGGACATGAACTTGGGCAAACTCTGGGAGACGGTGACAGGGAGGCCGGGCATGCTGCAGTCCATGGGTCACAAAGAGTCGGACACTACCTGGTAACTGAACAACAACAAAAAGGACCCCCTGAGAACAGACACATACAGCGTGATGCGAGGCAAAAAGATACAAGAAACAGAAGGAATGTCACCTGGTTAGGGTGCGTGACTCGCATTTGAAGTCTAGGTGGTAAGTTAATAAGTTGGGACTGATGACAGGGTAGGATATTCTCCATGAAAGGAAGAGCGCTCATGAAGGCACAAACAGAGGAAGTCCCAGGTTGTCCCAGGAATGCCAACCACAACTGCGGTGTAGATGCCTGTGAGAGGAAGCATGAGTGTCAGGACCACTTCTGGATAGACTTGAGTGGCCGGAAGAGAACATTGCACTTAATAAACAGAAAATGGTAAGCTCTTAAGGATCTGGGGTAAGAATCAACAGAATTAAAGCTACAATTTAGAAAGATTTATTTGTAAGTGTGTAGGATGTATTTCAGAGTGGGGACAGACAGGAAGTAGAGTCATTTAATTGTTTAATATGTAACAATTAAATTTTGTTACATATCCAGTTTATAATGACTGCTGAAATAAGGGAAGGGCAGAAGAAATGGAAGGGAGAGAATGGATGTGGCAATTGGGTGACTGATTTAGGAACTAGAAAAAAATAAGAGACATCTGAAACACTTGAGGAGTCTGGATGACTGAGGAAATGGTATTATTATTAGTAGAAATGGCAAAACTATGAGGAAAAGTCTGGATTGCTTTTAAAGAAAATTATATGAGTTTGTACTGAATATGTTAGGTTTATGGTGCTTGTGAAAGAGTTAAGTGAAGAGTTTAAGCAGACAGGAAGAAATGTAGAAGAGAGAAGACTAGACGCATAAGCTCCAAAATCATCTCAGCAGAGGTAATTGAACTGTTGGCGTAAAAAAGGAGAGATTGAAAACAGAGAAGAGGGAAGGCTGAGGGAACAAAAGAAGTGAGAATAAAAGAGACCAAACAAAAACAAACAAAAGTGAAGTCTAGAGAGGTAGCAGGAGAACCGAGGAAAGGTTGTATTGTATTGCACTGGGAAAATCAAGGAAGCCAGAATTTCAAGCAAGTGAAAATAATCCATAGTATAAGTAGCTTTATGAATATAAAAGCAAGTTTCTTTATTTAAAATATCAATTCATTTTATTCTACTATGCTTCATGGAATACTGGTTCTTTTAAGCAATTCTCAAGCAAAAATTTCAGAAAAAAATCATCTTTAAAAATCAAAAAATAAATTCATTTAAAGACTTTTAGCAAATCTGTAAGTTTTATTAAGCAGTAATTAGATAAAGACACAGAGGTCTCACATGAATTTGAAAGCTTGTGCTTATGACTAAATATTTAGTTGGAAAACCATCTTAGCCACTTAACGGTTTTAGAGGAAATATGTTTGCAATTATTCCACTGCAATGTCTAACTGCAATTTGTCCTCATCCTGGGGGCTGGAAAGAATAATTTTTGCATTAGAACTTACTTCAACTTCAGAATGCTTCTTTGTTTGGTAGCTTTCTATCCATTTCCCCCATTCTAAACTTTCAAAATGCAAGAGGTTGGCAAATTCATTTTAGACCTTCCTGCAACCAAAACTGTAAGGGCTAGAAGAAAGTTGAAATCACTTTGAGAGATGAAATTCTTTCATATACTGAACAACAGGCATTTTTTGAAAGATTCACAATCTAAGCACAAACAACATAAAGTTCAAAAAAGGCATTAATTATATGGATAAATGGTGGATGGATAGCAAGAGCTTGGAACAGATCAACTTAAAATTTCCTATATTGTGGTTCAATTTGCTTCCAAATATCAGTCCATTCCAATATAGAAAATTAAGGAGGAACTTGTCTGGAAATATGGCAGACAGACACATAGGAAATTATTCAGCTTCAGTGTTTGCCCCCTCCCACCTCACCCAACCTTTTGAACTGTTGATACCATCAGGAGTAAGAGAATACACAAAAACAGGTTCCTGAATCTTAAGTTGTAACTAGAAATGCATTTTTGATAAAGCACCTGTAGGTCAGAGGACATTATTAATACTCCTTTCCATGGGCACTTTGGATTAAATAGGATTTGATGTTCTGATTTTCAAGAGTTAAACAGCACTAAAATTTTGTCTATGAAAAAATCATCCAAAACTCAAAATTATAAAACTTCAAGGAAAATTCTAAAATACAGTATGGTCATTCATAAACTATAAATTGAACATTTGTAGACATATATAGGTATACACATAGGAATATATGTAAAATTGATCATTTTTATAATGTTAAAAACTAGCATATTTGTATCTTTATTATAAAGTATTGAAATTAGCATTTGTTAAAGAAATATAGGGAGAAGGAAATGGCAACCCACTCCAGTATTCTTGCCTGGGAAATCACATGGACAGAGGAGCCTGACAGACTGCAGTCCATGGGGTTGCAAAAGAGTAAGATGGGACTTAACAACTAAACAGCAATGTACATATGTACATACTACAACTTCAGGAATATGTGCATTCCTGAAGTTGTAGTAAACAAGCCATCTCAAAAAAGACATGCATTTTATGGAACTGACATAGTATAATAAATTTTCTGGAAACCAATATATAGTGTCCACACCTCTGGAAAAATTAAGAATACTGCATTTTAGAAGACTCTCAGTCTTGAAAAACAATATAGCAACCAAGGCAAATCCAGAATATGCCCTTTTGTTTTATTGTTATTGAAACCAAGGAACAGAGGACTAATTTAGTTTTATTTTGTATATATAGTAACTTTAAAAAGACAAAAAGAAACTTTCAACAGTCTGAAGCTTGCTATTTTCTGATACTTGTACCTCAGTGTCATTCCATTTTATTTGACCCATGCTTTTGTTTAATAACCACTGATCTTTTGGGGGAGCTTTATATCTACTCTTTTTCACTAAGACATTTCCCTGAATATGTATAGCACTGATAAGTTTTGTAAGAGAAAGTTCAGAGAAATGAGAAATGAAGAACTAGGTTCTTTTACTAACTTTTCTTGACAATCCAGGCTGTTCTGTGAGCTGAGACTTTTCCTCCTAGAACAAAAGGCTACATTCAGTACAGCAGGTCTCACAAAAGCTCTGGTCATATTCAAAGTGTACCACAGAAACAATTATTTCCACACAGCAACCAAAACCTCTCTTGGGTGACCAACAAAGATTTAACTATAAACATTTATTTTAATGGTTTCCTGTTATTATTTACTACGCTAGGATGTCAGACAAGCAACACAGAGATACAGATCAGAGACTAGTAATAGAATAAAGCTTAAGCAGGTAGCTGCCACAATCAGGATATTTCCTTGATAAAGAGGGACGGAATTCATATGTAAGGATTTTCCCAGATCACATAAATCATACTTCCTCAAACCACATGCTCCTTAGACACACTCATACACACACACAGGATTTTACTTAATAACAGTGGTCTGTTTAAAATGACTACAATTTAAAGCTGCATTATGTAATCTCTGTATTTATTTCACATGTTTAAACCATGCCCCCCTGGTCTGGGATCCAAAGCAGGAGAGTGGTTGATGACTATGGAATCCATTAACCTTTCTGATTTCATGTGCTTACATAGCCAATTAGCTACGGTTCTAACTTCCAGTTTTAATGGAAACCACTGGATTGCTTGGTTGAGCAGTGCATTTGTGTGTATGTATGGTACTTAAGAGAAAATTTCACCAATTCTTATAAATTGGCTAAAAACAACAGTACTTTTTTATTTTGCTCTCTGTCCTTTATTTTTCCCATCCTTCCTCACCACTATGGACCATCACTGTTCACCATGACCCCTTTTACCAAGACCTCCAAATTCATTTACCCTTGGAAATTCAAGAAAGTATTTAACTTGGATAAAAAATAAATAAATAAAAGGAGATTCAATTAGGGCAATAAATCTGTCCTTTGGAGTGGCTTCTCTTTTTCTTACAAGCAAATTTTAATAAAATAGGAAGTTTGTGACCAATAACCAATAAACAGAGCTTCTAGAATTCACCTTTATTTCCCTAAATTATATGCCTTCCATAATTAAAAGGAGAGCATATTGGCCCACGGTACCTATTTTCATAGGCACTGATCCAAAAAAGTTCTAAAGTTAATTCAAGGTACTTTGAAGGGTAAGAGTGTAGTAAATTTATAGGCAATCTCTTACAATTTGTCTTATCTTCCTTGAAGCTCTCATCTTCACAGTGATTTGTGAGAGAGCTTAATAGTACACATTTCAGGACAGATTTCCCCTGATATGATGTTCTGATCACCAAAGATTTAAGCTCCATTTTATACTAAGTGATCTGTCACCTTTTGTAGTGAATCTGTAATAAGTGTAGTAAATCTGTTTTGAAACCTATCGATGCTCCTTTCCCAAGATGAAACATATTCACCTTTACTTTAAAAAAGAGTAATCAAGAAATATCTTATTTTTTAACATCTGTTGGTCATCCTCAAAATGTAAGTTTCTGTATATCACTTGTGCATATCACTGGGGGCCTGGACTTCCACATGGGGAGTAAAATGCCCTACCTGTCCCTCCATCACAGCCAAATGGGTTGGTCAGACATAATCTGGGGTTAGATCTCGAGTGGGAGGACAGGTTGAACATGAACGTAACTGGTAAAATGTCAGCGCTCTTACTTTAAAGGGAACCATAAACTACAGAAACAAGCTAATGAAAAATCAGAACATAGTTTCAAAAATGCAAACCATGGCATTTCACTTTGCAGTTTCATCCATTTGCCACATAATCTCAAAGTAGAGGTGGAATTTTATTATTTATTTATTGAAGAGGAAACTAGAATAAATGAGACATGGGAATGGGGGGTGGGGAGAAAGGAGCTGAATTTCCCTGGAGGGGAAAAACTGTCAATAATATTCTAAAACTGAAATATAGATGTGTGAAATCATGGAGACACATTGAGAAACACGGTTTTATCTCTTCTGCAATAAACTTCATAAATTTTTCTAGTGAGTTTTCAAACAATTTAAACTATGAAACTTTTTTCTCAGGGAAAAATAATACTCAGAAAAAAAAATTGAACCACTCACAAATAAGACTACCTTAGCACACCCATATCATGCCCCTGTCTTGTGTCAGCCCCCACAGGCTTCCTCAGACTTGTAATTTTCTAGGAACATGGTGTCCATTCTGCTGAGATTCAAAACAAAATTAGAGCAAACCCTAGCTCTGAAATGTAGTAAGACTTCTGAGAAGCGTGACACACCCTAATGGTACCCTCACAACTAACCCCCATCTTAGCCACACTAAGATATGGGAACAAATATTCAGGGATGCAGGTAGTCATCAAATTTGCAGAATATTAGTTGACTATTTTAAAAACATTTAAATTTTATTTAGAGAAGAGGCTCTGAGCTACATGGGGCAGGATGGGGAAGGTTAGAGTCAGGCAGGGAGGGGAGATGGCTCAAGTTCTGCATAACCTACAGAACAAAGTAAAGCTCCCTTTTAAATTGAACCCACCCTCCCAGGGACTCAGTTTAACGACCATCTGTTTTTATTCAAAATACTCCTTGAGGGTAGGAGGCATCTCACCTCACACTCCACTGCAGCTTATCAAAGTATTTTCTTCCAACCACAGGCAAGCATGTTCTCTGAGAAGAGAGCTGGTAATTTTTTTTTTTTTTTTTTCCTTCATCTAGTTAAAAGTCCTGGGATGGTTTAGCAGCCTAATAATACTTAGTCATTCCTTACAGACATGTCCCTCAGACTCTCGCATTGATCAGGATCTAGGGGAAGATCTGCTGTGTCCAGAGCACTCTGATTAATATCTCTGCAAAATCTACATTATTTAATCTTGATGCTATTCTGTAAAATAGAAATCATTAACCCTTATAGCTGAGAAAACTGGACTCTGGAAGTTAAGATACAAAAGCTGAGGCCATATATTTCAAAACTATGACTTCAAAAAGTATGACTTGACCATGGGTTTTCCCCAGTATTCTGTGGGTGATTCTGTAGTGGATTTTGATACGTAAGAAACAAAGCCAGTGGCAGCATGCAGGTCAAAGGGGTATAGATTGCAAGGCCAGAAAGACTTATTTTGCTTTACTTTGTTTGTTCTTCCCTAAAGCGGAATGTGTTTCATGAAGAGAGTAAAGAAAGAGGCAAATGAGAGACAGAAATTAAAATGAGAGAATTTACGTTGGTTTTTGGAGACCTTTGGAGAAGGCAGTGGCACCCCACTCCAGTGCTCTTGCCTGGAAAATCCCAGGGACGGGGGAGCCTTGGTAGGCTGCAGTCCACGGGGTTGCGAAGAGTCGGACATGACTGAGCGACTTCACTTTCACTTTTCACTTTCATGCATTGGAGAAGGAAATGGCAACCCACTCCAGTGTTCTTGCCTGGAGAATCCCAGGGACGGGGGAGCCTGGTGGGCTGCCGTCTATGGGGTCGCACAGAGGTGGACACGACTGAAGTGACTTAGCAGCAGCAGCAGTTGGAGACCTGAAATAATAAGCACTTATTTTCTTAATTCTCTTATCTAATATATCAATCGAACCCAGGTCTCCTGCCTTGCAGGCAGATTCTGTACCTGCTGAGCCATCAGGTAAGCCCACTAAGCACAACATATACTATGGGCTGGTACTATTTTAATCACCATTGCCAAGGCAAATGAAATTTTACATCCAAGCGTCCACTTGGATCCCTGGACATGGCAGGAGGAGCTTTCAGAAGCCCTTGATCCAGGCATTGTATGCAAAGTTTTAACCTGTGAATGCATTTCTCTGAAAAAAGGATCAATTGTTTGTATAGATTATGAAGAGGTTAGAATTAATAGTTAAGGAAAACAAAACATCTACAGTTTCACATTGTACCCTGGAGGAAGTTTATCCATTCTTCTGGTTTTAATAACCATATGTACTACTTGACTTTAAGCCTGGCTTTTCTTTAGGACTTAAATGTGAATATTCAATCTAGAAATGAACAGCAACGTCCTCTTGGTGGTCCTGTAGCAACTCAAACTCGACCTGCCTGAACACACGTACACGCTGTCCTCCTACGGATCATAACTCATTTGGTAACAGTGCCGCCCTCTCCTCGCCCATTCTAGAAAGCTGGTAGTCATCCTATTATTCTCTGCCTGCTTCTTTCAAGCAAGTGCCAAACCCTGGTAATTATACCTCTTAAGGTGCTATTGAGTCTATTGTCTCTTGTGTAACTCTACCATGTCTTACTTTTTATAACAGTGTTTTCTCTGGCCTCTTTATAAAATATCGACTCCATATTTAAGTGGCTCATCAAAGATGCCAAAGAGTTTGTATTAGGTGCACAAGGCTCACAGCAAGTTGACCTACAACTTTCTGTCTTTCCCTCCATGTCTGTGCTTTATATGCGATTTTCAGAACATCTTTTATGGAACAATTCCCATCATACTTTTTCTTAAATTGCTTGCATTTTTAAGAACACTCTTTCCAAGTTTCTCCCCCTGCTGTATTTCTGTCCCAATTAATGACTGTCCACTCCAGAAGCCATTCCTGACTACCCACAATGAATTAAATATCCCTGCTCTGTGCTTCAGAGTCCAGAGCAGTGGTTCTCAAATTTAGCATGCGTCAGAATCACCTAGAGTGCTTGTTAAGACAGATTGCTGATTCAGTGTCTGATTCAGCAAGTCGGGAGTGCAGGCTGAAGGGTTGACCGGGTCAGACAGTCACTGGCCAAGATATAACCCCACATTTACTGAACCAGCTCAACTTCTGGGTCACCTCCAGCTTGGATAAAGTACCTACCAAGGTGGTGGGTAATCACATTACCAAATAGCCGTATGGGCATAAGATTCATTCTGTATTTGGCACTTTTCTCAGAAGGGGTTCTCGAACTGGCAGGCGCACCGCCTGCCTAGCACACTGGCCCCAGAGTACTGGTGGTCTACCCTGCATTTCATCTCCTGCACCTAAAGTCACTGGTCACCTAAATTGTTTTAGTCATTTGATCTACAAATTTCCAACTTATCCCTAAACTTTTTAACCAATTTCAATTTTAGGAAAAAATTATCAAGGCTCTTAGAGTTGTAACATCTTAGAACACGAATGACTTGCAACTTTTGTTTCCTAGATCTAGAAGCAGTATCAAACTGGGTAATTATTTGACTCTGCAAATTATTATGAGTGCCAGCAATGAAAAAGCAGCTTTACAATTATTTAAAAAACTGACATTTTACAAAGAAAAAGCAGACCTTTCTAAATGTTAAAAAGTATGCCTGTATAAGAAAACGATTCACGATTTTCTTTTTCTATCATGGAATACATGTATTCAAGAACAGTCAGGCATTTTATCTATGTTTTAACAAGAGCCTCTTCTGTCGTGCTCTCTTTACTAGGGTTGTAACTGTCATTACATAGTTCGGTACAAGTAGCAATAGAAACTCATTTTTATCTTAGTACTTGAGTCTCTATTATGAGACTCCTCAGAAGTAATTGTACCATCTTAGTGTAAGAAGTCATATAAAAAGCTATGATGTATTCCTTTAAAAGACAACTTTTCTGTGACCCTGGAGAAACATGGGAACACAAAGAAAAAAAACATTGTTCTACCTCTCCCCTACTTAAAGGTGCTCCTTTTTTGTTAGAATTTATCAAATCAAACATTCTTTCAAAAACTGTCTTCAACATGTTTCAAATTATATAGCATCTTTTAAGAGGTTACCTTGTTTGTTTGCATGGATAAATACGCATCTCTTAAACTGTCTGTTCAGTGCCTAAGGAACGTTACACATCCTAGACTCTGCTTTCCCATAGAGGAGCAGGAGGTACTTGTCACCTGCCCTCTGAAACATGGATTAGAAAAGAGCCTCAGCAGCCTCTTTCTCAGCAGTTGTTTCTTCCGGATTTCTTTTGATCAGTATCCGAGTCTCTAACTGGCAGTCTCTCTGGATGCCTGGACATGCTTCTAACTTTACAGGGTGGTGTCACTTACTCCCTGAGTCCCCTCCTACACCAGGCACACCTGAACAAGCAGAACTCTGGCTTCCTGGACTTAACAGTGCTGTCATCAAAAATAGCCTAGAATTGTACACGTGTAGCTAGATATCTCTGTTTAGTGTTCCCTGTAGAGTGCCACACACAGAAGTGCACCCAATGTTTTCTAGTGATCAGAACCAACCTGGTGATTTGCGTCTTTTCAAATGTTATTAATGCCATCATGGACAGTTTTAATGCTTTTTTACCTTATTCAGATACTGACCCAGGATTTCCAACAGGACTTTTTCTTGTGTGTGTGAGAGAGACTATTTGAAAAGATTATTGCAGTGGTGGGCGATGAATATAACTGGGGAAGGGAGACTATTTGCAAGGGAGGAAGGCTCCACGCATGACATCTATAAGCATCTCAAAGGTCACACAGAAAATGGTGTTTCACAGAGAAGAATCAACAAAGCTAGAAAGAAGTGAGTATAGGGAAGTGGGCTGAGCTGCTGAAGGTGTGATCAGATAGCTGATCAGGAAATGATTTGTTTTTGTTTTTTCAATTGTGATATAAATGACATCTAACATTATATTGTTTCAGGTATACAACATAATGATTAGAAATATGTAAACATTGTGAAATGATCACCACAAAGCCTAGTTAACACCTGTCACCTTACAAGCTGCAAACACTTTTTTTCCTTATGATGAGAACATTGAAGATCCACTCTTGGCACGGTTGATTCCTGGTCAGGAAGACACCTTGGAGGAGGGCATGGCAACCCACTCCAGTATTCTTGCCTGGAGAATCCCATGGCGTGAAGAGCCTGGTGGGCTATGGCCCATAGGGTCATAAAGAATCAGACATGGCTGAGTGAATGAGCATGTATGCATTCATCCTTTAAGACTTCACCAAAAATGTGTGGAATTAACTATCCAGTTATTCTCCAGGACTCAATAAACTGTTAAATATTGTTAAAAAAAAAAGTCTATTCGGAATTTCCTGGTGGTTCAGTGGTTAAGAATCTGCCTGCTAATGCAGGAAATGCAGATTTGATCCCTGCTCCAGGAAGACCTCACATGCCTTGCAGCAACTACGTCCAGTCGTCCAGTACACCACAACTACTGAGCCTGTGCCCTAAAGCCTGGCAACTGCCACAGCTGAGCCCATGAGCCACAACGACTGAAGCCCGCACGCCCTAGAACCTGTGTTCCCCAGCAAGAGAAGTCACTGCAATGAGAAGCCCACGTACTGCAACTGGAGAGTAACCCCTGCTCACACGACTAGAGAAAGCCCGCACGGCAATGAGGAGCCAGCACAGTCAAAAACAAATAAATATTTTTAAAGAGATCTACTCTCTCAGCAACTTTCAAGTATGCAATACTGTATTATTAGCTACAGTCACCATGCTGCACATTACATCCCCAAGGCTTATTTATTTTATAACTGGAAGTTTGTAACTTTGACCCCCCTCACCCATTTTTCCCACCTCCCTCTGAAACCACCAGTCTGCTCTCTGTATCTACAAGTTTGGTTTTGGTTTTGTTTTGTTTTTCAAGATTCCTCTTATGAGATCATAGCCTTTCTCTGTCTGAATTATTTCATTTAGCATAATGCCCTCAGGGTCTATTCATGTTGTTGCAAATAGCTCATCTTTTTAAATAAATTTTTTCTCCTTTCTCTCATCTCCCAACCTCCTTCACATGGCAAGCTGAAACTCATCACCTCATTGTAACAGTTCAGCGAAAGGAGAGATGAAAATAAAGCATAATTCCTAGAGTAGAATATTCTTTAGTTTGGCTTTGTACTATGATTCTAGTCATGAGAAGACTGTTGGAACAGCCTTGATATTTCTTATGTGATGGAAAAGAAACTCTGTCCTTTATATACTTTCGATGTACTTCTCACCTACAAACACTCATCATATGTCTACAAATCAGGGTCTAAAATGATCTATATTTATTCCTGCTTGCTTTATAATTAAGATATATTTTATTTATTTTCTTTTTCATGTTGATTTCTCTTTAATAATGACTTCCCTGCAAAATTATCTCACTATTTTGAACTCTAAGGACTCCTACATCAATGACTTGATCTAGGTAATTTCCCAAAAAGTAAGGAAGACAGTTTATGGAAAGCTATTAGAGACATTTGATTATTTGACTTTACTCTCATGGAGATAAAATATTAAATTATATTTTTGACAATCTACTGAATTAGAAGAAATTAGAAGCAAGACAAGTCAGCAGTGATAAAGAATCCACCTGCCAATATAGGAGATGCGCGTTCCACCCCTTGTCTGGAAGATCCCCTGGAGAAGAAATGACAAACCACTCCACTACTCTTGTCTGGGAAGTTCCATGAACAGAGGAGCCTGGTGGGCTACAGTCCATAGGGTCACAAAGAGTCAGATATGACTGAGAAACTAACCACAAGCCAACAGGACATTAGGTTTCTAAGTCTCGTTTTCTAACGCTATGAACACTGCCTACTACATTTCAAACAATATGCTTAATATTTTGACAATCATTTTATTTAATATCCACAATAACACTGTGAAATAGATATTATTATTCCCAAGGTTCATACTGGTGCTTAGAGATATTAAGTGATTATTCAGTATTTCACAATACTATTCAAACAGGACCAACAGATCACATAGGAGTCAATTCCGCAAAAGTGGTATTGTTAGCATGAGAAATTCTAGAAAGTAACATGTTGTGTATTATGCTAAGGCATGTAGAAACTAAAAATAGATTATTTCTATACTTACAGTTTTCAGTTATCTTCCTCTGCCTGTGGTGAATTTAAGGTCATCCTCTGAGCACTCGTTTACTGGAGTGAAAAGTTTGACTCTTGGTCTCACAAAGGAGCCTGTTTTTCGACGTATGAATTTCCCATTGATATGTGTGCATAAGAAAAGAAGAGCACTGTAAGTATTTAAGAGACGCTTCGGAAAGGAAAAAAAAATTATTCTTCACAGACCAGAGCATAGTGTTTGAGGCCACCTTATCAAGAAAGCACTTGTTCCTGTTCTTTCTGTGCTCTTTTATTTATTTATTTTTCTAAGTAAAACAGTAAATTCAAGGCCTGCTGAGTCATTTCATGGTGTTCTCTCATATCTTGGTATTGACCATCTTGAAATTAATAATTACTCCCAAGCAGCCTTAGCTGAGTATATTCTGTGAGCCAGGATTTTGTTTGCTTTAAGCTGCTCTGCTCCCCATACAAGTCTCATGAGGTGAACAGCTAATAAGGTAACTATAACGTGGAGAGATTTCCATCCAGTAGGGGAGAAAGCGGAGAGGGCAATGGCACCCCACTCTAGTACTCTTGCCTGGAAAATCCCATGGGTGGAGGAGCCTGGTAGGCTGCAGTCCATGGGGTCGCTAGAAGTCTGACACGACTGAGCGACTTCACTTTCACTTTTCACGTTCATGCATTGGAGAAGGAAATGGCAACCCACCCCCAGTGTTCTTGCCTGGAGAATCCCAGGGATGGGAGAGCCTGGTGGGCTGCCATCTCTGGGGTCGCACAGAGTTGGACACAACTGAAGTGACTTAGCAGCAGGGGAGAAAGCTAGGATTTGAGCCCAGGATTCAAACGTTGTGATTTCCAATCTGCAATGAGTCATCTCACGCAGCCTCCAATAACTGACAGAATGGAAGATTTCAGTGTCACTACTTCACATACTGGGAATTTAAAACAACAACAAAACCCAACAAAAACTCTTGAAAGTTGTAGCAAGGGTAGGTGGGTTGGAAGTTACAGCCATCCACCTGAAAATCTTCCCTGAAGCAGTCAGTGACTGGGTATAGATTGTGTGGCTGACACCAGCCAGATTTCACGCATTCATCCTTCCTATCCATTGAACTTTCTCATCCTATTCCTCATTCCCTCAGTAGTCTACATTTTCAGGTATCATCTCCTCATTTTCCTCTGAGTGTTAATTAACCCTTACCTTTATTTTTTCCTGTCAAAACATGGACTTCGGTATGCACCTGTTTTAATTCACGTATATTCACAAATGAGTGAATGTGAGTGTACACAGTATTCAAGAGGACGTGACAAAAATTATTTTTGCTTTGATTTGTTTTGTTTGTCTTCAAAAATAAACTTCTAGAATACGGTCTTGGCCAGCCAAGGCATGGCCAGGCCAGGGCTGTGACCTCGACAGTCCAGAGTCTCCAGTGGACCCTGCCCAGGTGGGCCGCGCTTTACTCTGGGACTGGCTGCCCAGGAAAGTTGCCATTTCCTTCAGTGCTTACTGCTGGTATTTTATTTAAGAAGCAGTCTTCTAACCAACTGTTGATGTTTACACATGCATTTTCTAGGGGAGAATCTTGCTGCTTCCATTGCTACTCCCTCTGGTCAGTTTAGTCACTCAGTCGTGTCTGACTCTTTGTGACTCCATGAACTGCAGCACACCAGGCCTCCCTGTCCATCACCAACTTCCAGAGTTTATCCAAACTCATGTCCGTTGAGTCGGTTATGCCGTCCAACCATCTCATCCTCTGTCATCCCCTTCTCCTCCTGCCTTCAATCTTTCCCAGCATCAGGGTCTTTTCAAATGAGTCAGCTCTTCACATCAGGTGGCCAAAGTATTGGACTTTCAGCTTCACCATCAGTCCTTCCAATGAACACCCAGGACTGATCTTCTTTAGGATGGACTGGTTGGATCTCCTTGCAGTCCAAGGGACTCTCAAGAGTCTTCTCCAACACCACAGTTCAAAAACACCAATTCTTCAGCACTCAGCTTTCTTTATAGTCCAACTCTCACATCCATCATGACCATTGGAAAAACCATAGCCTTGACTAGATGGACCTTTGTTGACAAAGTAATGTCTCTGCTTTGTAATATGCTGTCCGCTGCTGCTGCTGCTAAGTCGCTTCAGTAGTGTCCGACTCTGTGGGACCCCATAGAAGGCTGCCCACCAGGCTTCCCTGTCCCTGGGATTCTCCAGGCAAGAATACTGGAGTGGCTTGCCATTTCCTTCTCCAATGCATGAACGTGAAAAGTGAAAGTGAAGTCACTCAGTCATGTCCGACTCCTAGTGACCGCATGGACTTCAGCCTACCAGGCTCCTCGGCCATGGGATTTTCCAGGCAAGAGCACTGGAGTGGGTTGCCATTTGTCTAGGTTAGTCATAACTTTCCTTCCAAGGAATAAGCGTCTTTTAATTTCATGGCTGCAATCACCATCTGCAGTGATTTTGGAGAACAAAAATTAAGTCTGACACTGTTTCCCCATCTATTTGCCATGAAGTGATGGGACCAGATGCCATGATCTTAGTTTTCTGAATGTTGAGCTTTAAGCCAACTTTTTCACTCTCTTCTTTCACTTTCATCAAGAGGCTTTTTAGTTCCTCTTCACTTTCTGCCATAAGGATGGTGTCATCTGCATATCTGAGGTTATTGATATTTCTCCTGGGAATCTTGATTCCAGCTTGTGCTTCTTCCAGCCCAGCGTTTCTCATGATGTACTCTGCATGTAAGTTAAATAAGCAGGGTGACAATATACAGCCTTGACGTACTCCTTTGCCTATTTGGAACCAGTCTGTTGTTCCATGTCCAGTTCTAACTGTTGCTTCCTGACCTGCATATAGGTTTCTCAAGAGGTAGGTCAGGCGGTCTGGTATTACCATCTATTTTACCTCTAATTTAATCACAAAGAAATCTGCCAGGATTCCCCTGATAATATTAGGGCTGCAATCACTTTCTTCCCCAACAGAGCTGATACTCGATCCGATTGTCCCTTCTATTTTCAGAGTTCAGAACGCTTTTTATTCAAAAAGTAAACTGACAAATCTTATGGTAAACACTCTTAAGGGAAAAACTGTGTGGAATAATGAAAAGGGCATTAAGTTTGGGATCAACCAAGTGACCCTGGATTTGAATCCCACTAGGAAAACTAGGAAAAGCTGTTTAACTTTCCTGATCTCATTTTGTTCAATAATACAATGATATCACAACACCGCCCTTACCAGGTTGTGAGGATTCAAGAAGTGCCTAGCCACTCTACCAAGCACAGAGTGGCAGCTTAATAAATACAAACTAGTATTATTAAGTTATTTGAACCACATAGAGGTCATGTAAAGTGAAAAAAACCACAAATTTTTGTTTCAACATTTTCCCACCAGGTTCCTAACGCTTCTTATTGGACCTCAATGGAGTTAATCATTCTCACTCTTGCCCGTATATTACTAGATTTATCACCTTGCACTGAAATTTCATATTTACGTGCTTGACTGCCTTTTTTAGACTATTAGTTTTTCAAGAAAAGAGCGCACATCATTAGCATGGCATTTTCAGTGATTAAAGCTGTTCTAGAACTTACTTATGGTGGTCAAATTTATGTCTTGACTGGGCCACAGGGTGCCGAGACATTTTGCCAAACATTGTTCTGTATGTGTCTATGAGAGGATTTCTGGAGGACCTTAATATCTGAAACCATTGACTGAGTAAAGTAGATTGCCCTCTGTCATGTAGTTAGACCTCACCTCATCAGCTGAAGAGCTGACAAGAAGAAAAAGCCTGAATAAAAGGAAAGTCATCCCGCCTGACTGTTTGAGCTGGAAAATTGGTCTTTCTCAGCCTTCGGACATGGACTGAAACATCAGCCCTTCTTGGAACCTGAGCCTGCAGGCTTTCAGCCTGGACCTTACACCATCAGCTCACGTGGTTCTCAGGCTGTTGAACTCATTGGGGAATTACAAACACGGTCTCCATCTTGCAGACTGCCCATCTTGCAACTTCTCAGCCTCCATAGTCATGAGAGCCAGTTTCTTACCATAAATCTCTTTATATATAAACACATGTATCCTATTGGTTCTGTATCTCTGGAAAACCCTGACTAAAGCAACACTAAACTGCTTAACTGATATTTGGTGCACTGATCTGATCTCGCAGAATGGAAAAGCACAACACCACACTGGTTTTGCTTTGCCTTATTGCTTTGTGAAAAACAAAAGACTTTTGACATTTCAAATGTCCCCAAATAAAAATTGCCCCCAATCCTATGGTCAAACAGACTTAAAAGAGAAAAATCTCTCCCCAGTTTATGAGTTCTCTGAGAGGGACAGCTCTTTTGATGGATTTTAAACATTCACCTCAGAAGAAGAGGTTTAGAGTTTTGAACTGAATCTCAGCCTTTGATCCTCAAATCAATTTCTGATGGAGAAACTCAGCTCTGGTTTTGACTGGAGGAAGCTAAAACATCGAAATGAGGTTTTTTTTTTTTTTGACATTAAACAGCTGTTTTTAACGATTCCATGATTTCATTGTAAGTGAATAAAACACATGTGGATTACATTTTCTTAAAATGCACAGGTTTGAAAAATTAAGGAACCTGGTTTGGGTTTGATTGAAAAGTTTTTGCAACTCAATGCCTAGCTTCATCTTCCATGTCTCTACCTGAATGTTTTCTTCTTGCAAAATGTTTTGACCTCATGAACTCAACATATACAAGAGTGATCACTAGAATGTGCAAGATGTTGAAAATCAACCCTGGGAGAAGTTTTTTCCTGAAATTTAATGAACCCCAAGCAAATCAATAAGCACAACTCCTGAATTTCTCCGAGAACCCCATACCACCAAAAAATATCAAACTATTTCCAAATTTCTTTAAAATTGCCATTTTAAACACTATGTCATTGAAGTTTGGATCTTTAATCCTAAATCTAATAATATTTCTAGATTTATGAATTGTTTGATCCTTTATCTTGGGCTTCCTGGGGGACTCAGATGGTAAAGCATCCTCCTCAATCCAGAAGACCTGGGTTTGAAAGCTGGGTCGGGAAGATCCCCTGTAGAAGGGAATGGCTAGCCACTCCAGTGTTCTTGCCTGGAGAATTTCACAGACAGAGGAGCCTGGCAGGCTACAGTCCAAGGGGTTACAAGGAGTTGAACATGACTGAGCAACTAACACTTTCACTTTTCAGTTTCACTGATCCTTTATCTTTGAGGGTAGTTATTTCACTTTGTTAAAAACAAACAACAGTTTTCTTTCAAGTGTAGGATATTTTCAGGAGAGAGAGAAAAAAAAATACTGTTGCTACGTTCCAGAGAAGGTAGTGAATATGTGCATTCAAATGGCCTTCTCTTTACATTTCTATAAGAACTGTGAATTCTGATTTTGGAAAACAGAAAGTTCACTTGGTCTTGAGTTCAGAGGCAAGAGTCACACAATGAACATTTACTGCACACTTTTTTCATTATTTCCATTTTAAATTGAAGGTTTCTCTTTATGAAACTATAATTGTTAAATAGGAGGGATTTGAGAGGGATTTTAAGGGCTCAAAAATCAGTGAAAGCATAGATTCTGTGTTACTGCTGAGGTGGTGAAAGGTCACACGGGGTAACTGGAAGCTCTGGAGGGTCCCAGGGTGTACACGTCCATGCAAGCCTGCCACCAGACCACTGTGGTCTGCTTCTTGCACAGACATCCTGTGGTTTGCTGAGTCAATAATTGAAGCTCCCAAAGCTTCTTCCCCAACAAAAATATGAGCCTTAATAAAATTGTACTGACTTTGTGTGTAAAGAGTGCAACAGTGTGAAAGAAATCAGTGAAAGAAGAATGCATTATCAGGCTTATCACAGCACTGCCGTCAACAACAATTATTAAGCACCTCCTACGTGCAAGGCAGTATTCTATACCTGTTGAATATAGAGTATAAGATGTAACCTAATACCTGTATTCTCTCTCTGTCTCTCTCTCAGCTGTGTTCCCAGCACTTTGAGTACCTTTTAAAAATATGAGAGAATAGTTTGTGTTGTGTTAGTTGCTCAGTCGTGTCTGACTCTTTGCCATCGATCCGGTGGACTGTAGCCCACCAGACTCCTCTGTCCGTGGGATTCTCCAGGCAAGAATACTGGAGTTGGGTTACCATTTCCTTTTCCAGGGGATCTTCCCAACCCAGGGATTGAACCCAGGTCTCCTGCATTGCAGGCAGAGTCTTTACCATCTGAGCTACCAGAGAAGCTATGAGAGAATAAATGAATATTTATTGAATTAATTAATTATTAATTACTTTAAAGGCACAGACTCAATCACTAAAGGATGGCAATGGTGTGAGAGAAAGAGTTAAGGAAGAAAACTAATGTTTCTTGAGTCTTTATTGTGTTCCAAGCCTTATGTTATATATTTTACTTACTTTATGTCATTTCAACCTTATATTAAACCTGTGGAGAAGATGTTATTATTCTTGTTTTAAAGATGAGGGAATTGAGGTTCAGAGAGGTTAAGAAATTTCCACAGGGTCACATAGCTAGTAAATGATAGAGTTGGGATTTAAAGAATTTGGTTTCAATGCTGACAGTATTTGTTGAGTGATTACATGTGTGTAAGAGTCTGAATAAGGGGGTGACTGATCATGCACTACTACAAAGGAGTGGGAAACATGAAGAAGGAACGTCTGGGGATTGGGGAAGGAATAAATGTGAGTTCAGTTTGGGCAAGTTCAGTTTTTGTTGTAATCATTTGCTTATGAGCCTGGAATTGGGGTAAAAGTTCTGAGATAAAGACAAATACCTGAGATTAGATTTGCTATGGAGTTGCTATGACATTTATAATTGACTTTAAAATACTTCCACATATACAGCGTGATGTTCCATGTAGGATACTTAGGTTATGAGCCAGATTCTGCTCATCTCCAATCACGCCTGCATAGGCCAAGAGAAGCAGCTGACTGTCTACCCAAGAAACCTATTGGGTTAAGTGAAATATGCCAGACAGAGAAAGATAAATACTGTAAGATCTCATTTATATGTGAAATCTAAACAATCAAACTCATAGAACCAGAGTGTAGAATGGCGGTTGCTGGGGGATGGGAGAAATGTGGAGATGTTGATCAAACAGCATATAATTTCATATAAAACAGGTAATCAACAAGGGCCTACTGGGTAGCACAGGGAACTCTACTCAATGTTTTGTAACAACTTAAAAGGGAAAAGAATCTGAGAAAGAATATGTATTCAGATTATATATATATATAAACTGAAATCACTTTGCCATATACCTAACTCTACTTCAGTAAATAAAGTACAAACTTACCATTATAAGAGGACTATGTTCTGAAGATCTAATGTACAGCATGGTAACTATAATTAATAATGCTGCGTATGGGACTTAACTGGTGATCCAGTAGCTAAGACGTGAGGCTCCCAAGGCAGGGGGCCCAAGTTCAATTCTTGGTCCGGGAACTAGATCTGACAAGCTGCAACTAAAGATACTGTGTGCCGCAACTAAGACTTGGTAGAGCCAAATAAATAAATACATATTTTTAAAAATAATAATAACGTTTATTGTGTACCTGAAAGCTGCTAAGAGAATAGCTCTTAAGTGTTCTTACCACATACACAGACAAAAAGAGATAACTGTAAGATAATGGATGTATTCATTAACTTGATTATAGTAATCATTTTACAATGTACATGTATATCAAGTCATCTTGTGCACCTTAAATATATGCAATTTTGTCAATTATACCTCAATAAAGCTGAAGAAAAAACAAACCCATACCTCAGTGTCTTCTCAAATGAGAAGCATCTGAATGAGCAGCTAATGCATGAAGCAAGAACTGAAAGCAGAAAGATGGGTCAAGAGGAAAGGTGGGATAAGCAAACAAAACAGGAACAAAACAGGTAAGAATGGGCGTGGGTGAAGCGTGGGTTTTTTTCTGATTTCAGGTTCACTGCAAGGAGGCAGGGAGAGGTGTGTGTGAGGTGGCAAGGCTGAAGCAACTTTGCTATGGTAAAATGCCAAGAGGGAAAGAGAAAGCCTAAGAAAAGTAATAATAATTTGGGGAACTGGATATGACAAAGCACTTCTCCGGAAAGTTGGATTCTTTTCTATCTTCTTTTGATTCATCACGCTGATTCTGTCCTTTATAAGAACTGAAACTGAGATGTAGTTGATTACTGATTATTAGGAAGGATATTGACTGAGCACACACAGCAAAGGCGTATCGTAGAGACAACTCGTAGGGAATAAGTGTACTGTCTAAAAGGTCTCCCACTGGCTTTCCCGAGCAGCTATCCCCAACCAAAGAAAATTATTAATATGTTGCTTAGCTTGCATCTTTCCAAAAGTGATAGAAGGGCCAACAGTTATAAGCTCTATATTTACAATAATATAAATCCTACTAAATAGGGTTTATACCTTGACATAATGATAGAGCTTAACTCCTGAAAAATTAATATACAGAAAAACTTTACATTTACATCAATCAAAAAGGCATTTCTGTATACTTCACGGAATAATAAACTCATTATCTTTGATCTGAAGAGAATTCAGGAATAATCCAAATCAAATCTCTCTTTGTGCTTTATTTTTTATTTATCATAAAATGAAGTGCTTCCCTTAAAAGGAAAAAGGAACTTCTATGTGTGCTTTGCTTGAAATATTTGAGGAATATTCTATAATTTTATTAATGTCTATGACTTAAAATAGGATTTTGTGTTTGGGATATATATGTAGAAAATATAAAAAGATCTTTGGAAAAAGGATTTGAACATGTTTTTCATATTTACTCCAGTAGAATGTAGCCATTAAGACCTTCAAACCTTTGTCTCTAACAAGAGAGGCACTGTGTCCGTGGCTGTGACAAGCATCCTGTTTACAGCAGATCTCCTTATAAACCTGGAGGCATTGTGCTGCTCACATCACAGCGGCAGGCACGTGTGCAGGCACTAACATCCTGTGTGGATTTGAGTTTCCAACATGACAACACTGTGTTCTGTGAATAAGTGGGAGAATTCTCTCACAGGCGTTCAAACAATTGGCTATCACACCTTTTTGAAGTTCACAGAAATCATTTTGGTTTTCAAAGACTTTCCCAATAAAGGAACAATAGAGGCTAGAATTTTCACACAATCATTTGGCTGTTAGAAGTGACCAAACACAATAGCTGTGTTGTCATAAATTAATGTTTATGTCATTTAAGAGTCTTTGGTGGAGATTTGAAGAAAATGAAAAAAAAAACAAAAACAAAACTGGGGGCAATGATCTAACGTTATTGTCCTTCATTTTTCCCAAGCCAAATTTTAGAAATCCCTCTGTTCATTTAGGGGGAGAACAAGAGAAAAGGAGATGAATATCTCTTTGAAAATGTTTTTCTAATACAAATTTTAGAACTATCTCCAAATGCTTACTTAGAGGCGTAGACTCAGACTTCCCTCACTGACTTAAATGTTAGGATTGGTTATTTCCAAATCACGCTTTTGGCGTACAATAAAAGACAATTATCTCCTTCAGTAATATACAAACTAATTAGAAAAGAGTGTGGGCTTCATAAATAAGTAAGGCTGTGATGCCAGTTCTCATTAGAAGTGCTCTGAACATCATTCCCTAGCTCAAACAAAGCCAGGTTGTAGTGCCTTCCCGCTCAACATTGGTCATAGATAAAAGAAGCCACCGACCTGCAATGAGAGGAAATAAGTCACCATTACTCCATCTAAAATTAAAGGACCTATTCTTGCTTTACAGTTTATCAGATGTTTGGTCCGGAAGCTGATTGTTTTAAAAAGTCTGTCTAAACATAGTATATTTCCTAAAGGCATGTTAGCAAACTAAACACTTGCTTCTAGTTACAACATCCTAAATTTTATTAACATAGCTAAGATAAGTGAGTAAACAGATGTGATGCTAGTCAGTATGCATCTTTCCCAGGAACGCAAAACCCATGCCAGAAAATAATTTATGCTTTTTACTGTATATTGTTAATTATCCACTACAATAAAGATTGACCTAATTCTTGGAAGTGAAAAGCAACCTTCCATTTGTGCATGTAAAGTCATTAGTGAAGTGAAAGTCACTCAGTTGTGTCCGACTCTTTATGACCCCAGGGACTATACAGTCCAAGGAATTCTCCAAGCCAGAATACTGGAGTGGGTAGCCTTTCCCTTCTCCAGGGGATCTTCCCAACCCAGGGATCGAACCCAGGTCTCCCACACTGCAGGTGGATTCTTTACCAGCTGAGCCACAAGGGAAGCCCTTAACCGTCTTTTATTCTAGTTCCTGATAAAATTATTTATATAGTTGTGAACAAGACTGAATGAATTGATCAAACAAATAACTATCAGAATCCTGTCCCCTATCAATTCTTACATATACTTGTGGCTTGGTTTTCTAGTGAAGAACAACTTATAGAGGTGGAAACTTGTGTAAGCCACAGTATATATTTTTTCAAGATTGTTTTTATGCTATAAATTGAAAAAGAATCCACTTTTCCAAACTGAAGTTTTTGCCTTTGGAGATTACAACAGTTTTGCTCTAATTTTTTTTTTTTTTTTAAGTCCCCCATACCTTTTGCTCTACCCGAATAAAAACTATTTGGCTGAAATTTATTTTCAACACTTGCCTAAAACATCTCTTGAAGAACCTCAAAATAACAAAGGAAATACTGAAGGGTTAATGACTCTGACTTCTACAATTATTTAGACCTTTGAAGAAAATTAAAATGACCAATGTGTGTGGTAAAGGCTCTTAGAATATTTTTAATGAAATAGAGATTAGTTGATCTAGCAGGTAAACACACCATTCTGGTGTGTGTTTGGGTAAAGTGGAGAAGGATTTTAATCACAGAGGCCAGTAAAACAACATTTAGTAATTTTGGAGTTGTCTTAAGTAACTGGTTTTTACAAAGCATCAGTTGTGCAATGCCACTGAGTCATTTAGGAAATTATGAGCCTGAATCCTGCAAGATGCCACCATATGCAATAAATACTGTGCTTTTCTTCTTTGTCTCTTTCAACACATCTGCGTGTCTTCTTGGTTTGAAGGTCATCCAGCTGCCATATGAGTCAGCATTGTTAATCCTTCCTATAATTGATTTTAGTTTTCCTCCTTTCACTTAATAATCTGTGCAGATTTTTGGTTTTTGGTTTATTCTGGTTTACTGGATGATATAATGAGACAATGATCATACAGCTTACAATTTTTGAGTGTTGCCTTTCATTCAATTAGCCTGTTAAAAATAAGTTACATGTGGCTGTAAGAATCACTTAGCCAAAATACTATCATTTTCTTAGAAAGATATTAAATAGTTGATGGTTTGACTTTTGAAATATCATTAATACTTATCAAGAACCATGTAAATGGTATTGTATACATTTTTAAATGTTCAAAATGGTTAGGACTAATGTTTTATTGTGAGAAAAACAATCCCAAAATTTAGCAAAAAAGAGTAAAATATCTATAGAAATGTTAATGTATAATTTTTCATCTATTTTTTATTGAAGTAGAGTCGATTCACTAATACAATGCTGTGTTAGTTTTGTCAACATATGATTCTTAAACCACTTGGAAAATTCATGTGAGTAGTTTATGCCTAAAGTTTTTTTTTTTTTTCAATTAACTAGATTTTAGGTTGAGCTATAACACTGAAAAATAAACTGCTCAAGAAGATCAGTTTTGATATACTTCTTTTTTGATTCATCAATAATAACATTGGTATTTTATAGTAGGCTCTAAGTCCTTCATTTAGACTTCAGAAATATTGCTAATAGGCAAAAGATTGATTCTTACACATGTCAGAAGGTCATCAACACAGAAAACAAGTATTAAATGCCTGCTGTATGTTCTGTACTAATGCCTTGGAAATTAGGTACAAAGGAAGCAAAAGACACTGCTCTATCTTGGAAGAATTTCTAAACACCTTGGCATAAAAGAACGAGTGATTTTCATTACCTCTTCCCCCTCTGACCATTTCTTAAATGCAGCTCTTATTTTCTTCTCTTTCACTCAGCATCTTCCATGGATATCAGTACCTTTTCCCAGCAAGTCTAAGACCCAGGGCTCAAAAATACCACTCATAAGGTAATGGGTTCAAAATCTTTATTTTTCTTGTCCCCAAACTTTGCTTAAGCCTTCAAGGTTGTGTTTTCCTTTGTCTTCTGGATAAATCCATGTTTGTGTCCCTTGGGCTCTTGAAAAGCTGCAAGTTGATGCATCCTCTCTAACCACACCAACCTGTTTCTTCTACTCATTCTAAGTCTGTCTGCTGCTGCTAAGTCACTTCAGTCATGTCCATCTGTGTGCGACCCCATAGACGGCAGCCCATCAGGCTCCACTGTCCCTGGGATTCTCCAGGCAAGTCTGTCAGTGGCTCACAAAACCAGGAAATCTGGAGTCCTTCTCACTCATATCACAGGACTAAGCTCTATCTAGTCTCCCTCCAAATATCCCTCTATGGCAAGTTCCAGGGACCTATGGCAGATTTCACCAACTTTCATTTAAATTATGAGGGTAGCCTACCTGGTCTCCCTGCCTCTAGTATCTCCCTTCTTCCTCTTACCTAAACACATCATCTTAGTTATTTTCTTAAAATTCAGATATCATCATTCATGTAACTCCCATGATTAAAAGCCTTTAGGCTCCCATGTGCCTACATAACAAATTTCAAAATCTTGATCTTGTTATAAAGCCTCTTTCTTGCTTAGCAACAGGTTGTACTTCCAGCTACTTGCCTGTTTCCATGTGTGCGTGCTAAGTCACTTCAGTCGTATCCAATTCTTTGCAACCCCATGGACTGTAGCCCAGCAGGCTCCTCTGTCCATGGGATTCTCCAGGGAAGAATACTGGAGTGGGTTGCCATGTCCTCCTCCAGGGGATCTCCCAGACCCAGGGACTGAACCTGTGTATCTTATGTCTCCTGCGTTGGGAAGTGGATTCTTTACCACTAGTGCCACCTAGGAAATCCCCTCTTCCACAAGCAGTACCTGTTTCTGTTACAGGATTTCAGTTTTTAGAGCACACTGAAGTCATCTGTGGGGCTTTATAAAGTACAAATTGCAGGACTCCAGAACCAAAATCTTTTTAGTAGAGCTTGGGAATCATTCATTCTCACTATTAATCTGTCCTAGAATACTCTCCCAGGATTTAGCCCTCACCCTTCTTGTCCTTTAGCAAATTTCCACTTATCCTTTAAGATCTTGGTCCAGTATTTTCTACCCAAGATCTTTCCTACCCTCCCCACAGAAAAGAAGCCACTCCTTAGTCATTGTGCCCATGAGACTTTAAATATTATTCAAATACATAGATTGATAAATTATTTGTGTTAAAACTATATCCCTTATCCCCTTCCTATTTTATGATTCTGCACAGTATTTATCATTATCTGCCATATTATGTATTTTATTTATTTATTTATGTTTCCACCCTCTAGTGTGTATGCTCCAATCGGTAGGGTGTTTTTTTTTTTTTTTTTCCCAACTCTTTAATAAATAAAAAAGATCAAAGGAAAACTTGTGAGAGAAAAACTTCTGTCACCACTGTTGAAGAAAGCTACTCAAGACCATGCAACACAATGAAGAAATAACTATCATCTTCAAAAATGAGAGATGGCAACATTTTCAGAATATTTTGCCTCAGACCATGAAGGATAGCATGAAATTAAAACATACTATCAATTTTGGTTTTGTTTCCATAAATGATATCTTCATAATATTCAGTTACTTAAGTTTGCTTCTTTCTGCTATTACAGACTTTGCCCTGAACTGCTGAGCAAAAAATTCTAGGCTCTAACTCTGGTTGTGTCTGCAGAATACTGAGCAACCTCCTTTCACCATTGTTCTGGGTCTTGTTTTCTTCTTCTTTAAAATAAAGGAGCTAAATTCGAATGAGTAATTTATAAGCAGTTGGTAGTAGAATTCTTTTTACTACGTAGGTAAATAGGAAATAACATATAGATGGGGTGAAAAGTCTCACCCCATCTTGACCCTCAACAGTCCATTCACCACTCTGATGACCCTAGGGCTCCCAGTTCTGTGTATGTCTTTTTCAAAATGTTTGAGGTATAAATATGAAATGTATGTATGAAACAAGTATATGGATATATATTATATGATCTGCCATATTCACAAATATAATAAAATTAATTGGAGGAAGAAGCATGAACTAAAAATGACCATTTATCTCTTGTCTTCTGTTTTTTGATTATACCAAGAATTCAGACCAGTGATCTTATAATCTTCTACAGTATTAATTCCCCTCTCACTTTCTAGTGCCATCCTCTGTGTGGCCTTGTTATTACCTCACTCATTTAACACACTTCTGTTTAAAAAAAGAGAAAAAAAACCACTTCTCTTGTTTACTTCTATGTCCAATGATCGCATTCAACAGTTTTCAGATCTCTGAATCTACATGCTATCTCCCATTTACCTAGGATCGATGTCCTTCAGTTCATTTCCTCTCCCAGTTCAGATCCTATCTGTAAGATCTATCATAAATCCACTAGTGATTCTGGCTGAGAGGTTAACATGCCTCATATAGTCAGAAAATAGAAGAATTTTTGTGTGCCTGTATATGGTTGGGATGGAGGAAGTTGCAGACAAGCAACAAACCAAGCTGGAGATAAAACTCCAAAGTAAATCAGATTTTTAGTAACATCCCTAGCAGTGTTGGTAGAAAATGAATCCAAGGGTGGGAAAAAAGCAATACGGTCCATAGCATGACAAAGAGAGAGGGTGGAAGGAAAATAGACTTTTATGTCACAAAGCTGTTGGAACATGCAAAGTAGGGGAGGGAGGGAGTATGAAAATGATAAGACTTGGGCCAGTCAGCTGGCAGGGAAGGGAGTGAGAATGAGCTGACAAGCACGGATGACTGGTCTGTGAAGCACTTGCTTTTACTACTTCTCATGATCTTCCAGTGCCTTATTTGTTCTATTAAGTATTCCCCAAACTCCTCCTCATACCAGAAATATTCACAGCCATAGTGACAAGCTCAATACAAACAGAGCCTCTATTTTAGAATGTGCTCTGTTCTGTTTGGGTCACTGGAGACACTGATTCCTTCACAGGTGCTATGGACCTTTCTTGATATGTCAGTCCTACTGATACTATATATCTTTGCAACATGCTGGTCTCCTCATAATGGACTGATAGGTTTTTCAGCCTGCTTTTGCATACGCTGAACTCTTCTATGCATTTTGCTGGCCTTATCTCAGTGAAAGCCCATGAGTCATGTGCTGAGCTTTCTGAGTCATACTCTGTCCAGTTATGTGAATTACCCTTAATTTCTAGTTATGAGTAAAAGCCTTGCCTCCCCAAGAGCTTTGTTTTCATTTTCCTTCCTAGAACTTGGAACTCCATTAATTGGTAGTTGATAACTTCCATAAGTGTGCATTTTACACGAAGGAGTAAAAAGTTGGCTCAATGACAGACAAAAAGAATAAAGAAAGTTGGCACTGAATGGAAACTGTACTGTGAAAGTACTTAACATTGAGAGAGCAGAGATTTTGTAGATAACGTTTCTTGTTTGCTTCACTGTAAGCCAATTGGTTTCACCTTCTAATGGTGGATCACAAATGAAGATGACAACCCTGGAGAACGTGATAGATGTGGCAGGGAGAGATGGGAAGCAGATGTCTTCATCATTCATGTATCCAAGGTGAAGTTATTGTACTAGAAAGGGAGGACTGGATTAAAGAGAGTAGTAGGCAAGCACCACATGCTTCTACGATAGTCTGGTCCACCAGAAGGAAAACAGCCTGAGGTTGTAACCCCATTTTATATCTTGACATTGTTATTTAAAAAGCTTTGTGAGCTATTAGCATCCAAGAACCTGACAGACATACCTAGCACTGAACTACCTGGTCTAGGAAACGTGTAGACAAGAGTCTGAGAAATTCATTTGTATGCTAGAACAGACAAGGAGGACAACTTACTTAATTGTCAAAGTGTTTAAAAGGAGGGCCTTGAAAGTAGGCCTAACGTTTCCTTTTTTCCCCCTTTATTGTTCTACTATTTAATTTTCACTGGTTTACTATGGTTATTTCTTCAGTAAAGTTTAATTTTTTTTATTAAAATTTCACCTAGTTTTTCAGGCTTTTAAGTGAAGAATTCTTTATATCCTGGGAATTGAACAGACTCCTACTCAGAATAGTTTTATATGTAGTTAACACTTTACCAGTTATTCTCAATGTATAATTAAGAGTTCATTTTATTTTCTGTTATAATATATTTTGTTTCTTTCCCAGAAAACTCATCTACTTTTGGTCTATAACAAGATATTAATAAAATGAGAAGGCTGAGTGTTATTTAGCATTCAGGATAAAAGCAGTCTGTGGTTTCATTTTTATTGTGTGTCCGACTCTTTTGTGACCCCATGTACTATAGCCCACCAGGGCTCCTCTGTCCATGGGATTTCCCAGGCAAGAAAGAATACTGGAGTGGTTTCATACTTTTTATATATTACATATGTGACTAATTCAGAAGTAGATTGTTCTCGAATAGATATGCATTATGTTCCACTTTAATGAAAATGGATCTTTGTTCTTTCTCCCCTTTACTTTTCCTTTGAAGATTATTCATGGCATCTCAGCAATTGTACCAGAACTGTGATCGATGTCATAAATAAAAAAAGACATATTCCTTGCTTTCATGGACCTTAACATCTGGTCCTTTCCCTAGATGGAACAGTCCCAATTGTCAACATTATATAGAAAAGTATAAGGAAATATATATGTTAATCCGTGAGTCAGGCTTCCTTGAGGAAAGAAACTAAAGTATAAGAAGCATTAAGCTAGATGTAAGGGAGGTGATTGGACGACGGGTGGGGCAGGTACATTCCAAGCTGGAGTTTGGTATAGTGGTCAGGATCAGATCGTGAACAAGTATGATTGCTTCTTCCCCTAAATTCAAACCTGGAGATGCCACAAAGTTAAAAAAACAAACTACATCAAAGACTATGAAAGCCCTTGGAGAACCAGAAGAGTGGGTCAAACCACATAGTATCTAGAAGAAAGCTTTCTAGTTCTATACTTTCCTCTCTTCACATTTTACTGGCCAGCTCTGTGCCTCCTCTGCCATACATTGAGTGGACAGAAAATAGTTCTAGGTGAGTGCCCGCAACACATGCAGTCCATCTGAACCCCACTGGCCCCAGGTTAGAGAGGAAGAATTGAGTAGCTGCCTAGTGCAGAGGGACTCGGTAGTTTCCCATCACCATGCCCCTACTAGGTAACTGCAAGGAGAGGCGGTCCCGGGAAAACATCAGTGCTTGGTGCAGTTTGGGAGTGGGGAGGGCAGGTTACAAAATGCAGTACTAGAGGCTCTTCTTTTGTGGTCACCTTCCAACACACATCATCTTTACTAAGAGGAAGATCTGCTAGGATCTGGGGTGCCATCTCTCCTTTCAGGTACATATAACCGGCAGGAAAGATGACAGTTCCACAAACATGAACACAAAACAAAAACTAAACAGACACATGAGGAATGCAAGTGCAAGCTCTATGAAAGAGTCGACCTATCCATAAGAAAGCAAAATTAATGGACTAGGCAGGGTGAATTACACAAAATATCCCTATCAAGAATAAGGAGAGAATACTTTAGATATCAAACAGTTTAAAAGAACTCGAGAGCTATTAAGGAGGAAAAATATAATATTGAGAAAAAGGACTTAATTTCTTATGGAGATTAAGAAAAAGTATCAAAAATTATTTCAGAAAAGTTCACAAGGGAGTCATCTGATTAATATTGATATTCTCATGCAAAACAAAACATTATTTCTATCTAATCATTGAATATATATTAAAAGGTCCTCAAACCTTCCTTGAAAACTCATCCTTTGGAAGAAAGAAAACAGATAATTCTTGGCAAAAAAAAATTGTTTTTTCATAAATGACACAAATAATATACAAGTATATACTTACTGAATAAATGGAACACAGAAGTATGTAGAGGAAAAAGTGAAAGTCTGGCTTCAAAATCACTCTCAGCACAGTTTGCTTTCCTTTTCTAACATAAACAAGATAGTACCATGTTATTCTGTAACTTGTTTTTCATATAAATATATATTTCTATGTCAGTACTTATAACTCATCTCTTCTTTTTTAAATTATTTGTCTTGATTTTCTACTTTATTTTAAAAGTGATTGTATGTATTCACCATAAAAAATCAAATAACACCAATATATACAAAACAAAGTCAAAATCCTCTTTCATCTATCAACCCTTTATCCTTTAATCCATTTATTGAATACATACACACATGAAAAAAAATGTGTTTACGTTGTTATTGGTCAGTTGCTCAGTCGTGTAGGACTCTTTGAGACCCCATGCACTGCACACCCCAGGCCTTCCTGTCCTTCACTGTCACCCAAAGTTTGCTCAAACCCATGGTCATCGAGTCTGTGATGCCATCCAGGCATCTCATCCTCTGTTATCACCTTCTCCTCCTGCCTTTCCGAGCATCAAGGGCTTTTTCAATGAGTCAGCTCTTCACATAAGGTGGCCAAAATATTGGAGCTTCAGCATCAGTCCTTCCAATGAACATTCACGGTTGATTTCCTTTATGATTGAGTAATTTAATCTCCTTGCAGTCCAAGGAACTCTCAAGAGTCTTCTCCAGCACCACAGTTTGAAAGCATCGATTCTTTGGCACTCAGCCTTCTTTATGGTCCAGCTCTCACATCCATACATGACTACTGGAAAAACCACAGCTTTGACTACATGGACATTTGTTGGCAAAGTAACGTCTCTGTCTTTTAATACGTTGTTTTAAATTTCACAGCTACAATTACTGTCCACAGTGATTTTGGAGCCCAAGAAAATAAAGTCTGTCACTGTTTCCTCATCAATTTGCCATGAAGTGATGGGACCAGATTCCATGATCTTAGTTTTTTGAATGAGTTTTAAGCCAGCTTTTTCACTCTCCTCTTGCACCTTCATCAAGAGGTTCTTCAGTTCTTATTCTCTTTCTGCCACAAGGGTGGTGTCATTTGCATATCTGAGGTTATTGATATTTTTCCCAGCAATCTTGATTCTAACTTGTGCTTCTTCCAGTCTGGCATTTTGCATGATGTACTCTGCATAGAAGTTAAATAAGCAGAGTGACAATACACAGGCCTGACACACTCCTTCCCCAGTGTATTTATATATATTAATTAATTAATTTGTTTGTTTCTAGTGCTGTGAATTCAAACACTGAAAAAAGAAAAAGAGGCTTCTACTCAGTCAGGTAACGAGAAATGAATACCCTGGTTTGCATTCCAAAACCACTACATACATGTAAACTCTTCTGTCATGGTTCGACTATAAATGGAATCAGATTGTATATATGACCACCATGGTGTATTTTTTCACTTAATAATATTTCTTGGCACCATCTCAGGTTAGCATATGGAACTCACTTATCGTATTGATGAATTGGAATTCTCGGTTTTACCATTCCAGCCCAGATAGCATCTAGGTCTTTCATCAGAACTATTTGGAATGCTATTAGATTGAACCTAATTCTAAAGATAAAATCACATGTTTGCTATAAAGATTTTTCTGTGTAAACAGTGATAATATAGAAATATCTGTCTGGAACAAACAGTAGCAACTATATGCAGTACTGGAGTTTTTCTTTCATTAAAGCTTATGGAGTTTAGTAATATCACAGATACATTCCATCATCCAGACAGCTCTTGGCCTTTCCAAAACTGTACTTGAAAAACTGGAATGAATTATGATGAAATATTAAGTAAGTATTAGTCTAAATAATTTTCTACCAAAAGTTTGGAAAGGCATATTTAGGGGGTTTTCACAGACACAAAAGAAACAGATAGTTAGAATAACTTAAACTTTAGTAATCACTGCAATTCAGAAGTAGTCGTTTCCTTTCTTATTGTTTTCATTGAAATAACCCTTGTGGGCTATGTCTCTGGTTTAATTTAACTATATTAATAATAACTTATTGGTTGGTTGTTAAAAAAAATACTATTTTTCCAGAATGTATACTATTACACTCATGAAATTTTATAGAATCACTGGAAAAATCTAGAGATATAAAATTATTTCCATTTGGTTCTTCAAACACAGGTCTATATTTTTCTTTTTAACATTGAGCATTAAACAAGCTAACATTTTTATTAGACTTTAAACACATTTTAAAAAATCAAAAATTTTACAAGGATCTTTTTCAGTTACTATTTTTTTCAATTACTTTATATTTGAAGAAATGAGAACAAAGAGAAAAAAAAAGATGTAACAAAATGTAGAATATAAAGACAGAGCAGTAAGGAGTTTCATGTGCATTTCAGCGAGAATAGTATCCAGTAAAAGACAAGAAATCCTAGGCCTCCCTGGTGGTCCAGTGGTTAAGATCCGCCTTCAGTGTGGGAAGATCCCACATGCCAGGGAGCATCTAAGCCCATGCGTCACAACTACAGAGCCTGTGCTCTAGAGCCCAGGTCATAGCTACTGAAGCCCAGGAGCCCTAGCTGTGCTCCACAACAAGATAAGCCACAAGAGAAGCCCCCTCAATAAGAAGCCCGTGCACTGCAAGGAAGAATGACCCCTACTCTCAGCAACTAGAAAAAGCCCACATGCGGCAATGAAGACCTCCCCACCACAGCCAATAAATAAATAAATCTTTTTAAAAACAGACAAGAACTTGCTTCCAACTTACAAGTGATTAAATAAATACTAGTTAAATTAACCAAAGCTTCATGTTTTCATTACTCAAAACAAAATAATTCTCCCTCCCGCTTGGTTCCAACTGGTTGTTTTTATGTAATTTCTGCTGCTACACCTGCCTTCTTTTAGAGAAAGAATATCTTATTCCCCTTGGTCTCCTCACAGTGAGACACACAGTAACACCTTGTTAGTGCTCAGCACAGTACTTGTTGAATTAATAAAGTAGGACATTCACAGGTTTTTCTGAATATTAGCTCCAGGCTGGGGCAAGAAAAGGAACACAATACTATTTTGCAATGTTTCTCCCTGGAGTAGTAAAAATGTGCAGTCCCTCTCATCTTTGTCTGCGTATCACATTCCAACTGACAGAGAGTCATTTTCATCACGCTATTGGATGCCCCAATGTTTTTGTTTTAGGATCTTAGAAAAAGAGAAAGCTGACAGTCTAACTTGCTTGACTCTTTTATGTCAAGCTTGCCTTTGGAATATTGCACAATTACAGTAATAACTTACAAAAATATCATTTTGCATTTTGTAATACTTTATGGGATAAAGCACTTGCATGTATATTATTTAGTCTTCATAACAACATGGTATCATCATTGCTGTTAAGAAACAACATAAAAATCTTGTAAATGAGATAGAGGGGTGATAACATGTGCTTTTAGTGTCTCACTGGAGCATTGTTTAACAGATTCACTTAAGAATTCTTGAAATCTCTAGAGCAATGAACTTTCTTTAACATACTTTTTATACCAATCAGAGTCCAAACTCTCTAATGTTACATTTTACCTTGTGGATTTTGTCTTCTAGAGATACAAATAATTTCTCTCTGGTTGAAATTATAACCAACAGATAGGGTTTTATTGTCCTTTAGGATGTATCCAGGTTTGTATTTAACCTAAAAATTCAACATTTTTTATTCAATACATAGCAATGCTCAGTTCCGCAAATGCCATTTGTTAGCAGTTTACTAACCTTCTTCCCTTACTGATGAGATAAATAAATCTTCGACATGTATTTATTCTTTATTTGTATAATACCCATGTTCTTTAATGTTCTTGAAAAACTATTCTTTGATATTATCATGTTCATTCTCAATTAGCTTCCTTAAATCAATTATGAAAAAAGAAACACAGTGGAGCTATTATATACAAAAACAAAATAGAGACACATTAAAATACTATAGCCATGGACATCCTTGATGGTCCAGTGTTTAAGACTCTGTCTTCCAATGCAGGGGGCATGGGTTCAATCCCTGGTCAGCGAACTAAGATCCCACATGCTGTGCAGTGCAGCCAATAAATACATTTTAAAAATTAAAAAAATAAAATAGTCCAGTTATAATGATCACTTGAATCAGTGTTCAAATTATAAACTTTTGGAGGAAAGTTACGCATGGGATATAAAGTTCTATAAAAGCCAAAAATAAAACTACCCAGCATTTGTCTATGGGAAAACACAAAAACAGTACCAGACTCTAAGAGAAACTTTGAAGGTGGGGTCACAGAGATATGAATAATGCCAATCATACAGAGCCATCATTTCATTTTCCTTATGCAAATTTAAAATGAAACACGTGATATGTGGGCACTTCAAGATAAAGACAAAGAAATGACTAATCATTTATAAAAGAGATATCAACGATTTATTTAAATAGTCATCAAATTAAAAGCAAAAGCCAACTTTCATATGAACAAGGTCATTTCAAGAAATAACTTTATTCTGTTTTTAGCTATTGTTTTTTGCACTAACTAGGGATATTTTGTGGAGAAAGCAATGGCACCCCACTCCAGTACTCTTGCCTGGAAAATCCCATGGACGGAGGAGCCTGGTGGGCTGCAGTCCATGGGGTCGCAAAGAGTCGGACATGACTGGGAGACTTCACTTTCACTTTTCACTTTCATGCATTGGAGAAGGAAATGGCAACTCACTCCTGTGTTCTTACCTGGAGAATCCCAGGGACAGGGGAGCCAGGTGGGCTGCCATCTATGGGGTCGCACAGAGTCGGACATGACTGAAGCGACTTAGCAGCAGCAGCAGCAGAGATATTTTGTTTGTTTTTATGACCCCGTAAGTCTGTTTTTATCAGTTAGGAAAACCAATCTAAGAAACCACTCAGCAGGGTCCCCTTGCATCTCTTTGGCCAGAACTGGATTATATGTTCATTCCTAAAGTAGTGTTTGCGATAGATTTTCTTCTGTCAATTGTGATTCAATACCAGGAGCTGGAGCTTGGAATCACCAGTCCTCAAGGATAGAGCTGTGCAAAGGGAAGTAGACATCTGAACAAATTAGAGTTTGATTTGAAAGCAGAAAAAAGAAAGGCTGTTGAGTAAACATCCAATGACATCACCATAAGATAGCCCTTATTCTTTTTATTTCAGCTATCTGGCCATGGCTAAGTCACTCAGGGCTGGATCCTTCATCCCAACTTAGATAATATGAGCTCATCTCTAGGATCTTTGAACTCAGAATCAGAGAATGAAATTGTCTTATACTAAAGGGAACATCTCATGAAAAGATGGGCTCAATAAAGGACAGAAGTGGTATGGACCAAACAGAAGCAGAAGATATTAAGAAGAGGTGGCAAGAATACACAGAAGAACTGTACAAAAAAGATCTTCATGACCCAGATAATCACAATGGTGTGATCACTCACCTAGAGCCAGACACCCTGGAAAGTGAAGTCAAGTGGGTCTTAGGAAGTATCACTATGAATAATGCTAGTGAAGGTGATAGAATTTCAGTTGAGCTACTTCAAATCCTAAAAGATGATACTGTGAAAGTGCTGCACTCAATATGTCAGCAAATCTGGAAAACTCAGCAGTGGCCACAGGACCAGAAAAGGCCAGTTTTCATTCCAATCCCAAAAAAAGGCAATGTCAAGGAAACCTCAAACTACCACACAATTGCACTCATCTCACACGCTAGTAAAGTAATGCTCAAAATTCTCCAAGCCAGGCTTCAGCAATACGTGAACTGTGAACTTCCAGATGTGCAAGCTAGTTTTAGAAAAGGCAGAGGAACCAGAGATCAAATTGCCAATGTCTGCTGGATCATCAAAAAAGCAAGAAAGTTCCAGAAAAACATCTATTTCTGCTTTATTGACCATGCCAAAGCCTTTGACTGTGTGGCTCACAATAAACTATGGAAAATTCTGAAAGAGATAGGAATACCAGACCATCTGACCTGCCTCTTGAGAAATCTGTATGTAGGTCAGGAAGCAACAGTTAGAACTGGACATGGAACAACAGACTGGTTCCAAATAGGAAAAGGAGTACATCCAGGCTGTATATTGTCACCCTGCTCATTTAACTTCCATACAGAGTACATCATGAGAAATGCTGGGCTGGAAGAAGCACAAGCTGGAATCAAGACTGCCAGGAGAAATATCAATAACCTCAGAAATGCTGATGACACCACCCTTACGACAGAAAGTGAAGAAGAACTAAAGAGCCTCTTGCTGAAAGTGAAAGAGGAAAGTGAAAAAGTTTGCTTAAAACTCAACATTCAGAAAACGAAGATCATGGCATCTGGTCCCATCACCTCATGGGAAATAGATGGGGAAACAGTGGAAACAGTGGCTGACTTTATTTTGGGGGGCTCCAAAATCACTGCAGATGGTGATTGCAGCCATGAAATTAAAAGACGCTTACTCCTTGGAAGGAAAGTTATGACTAACCTAGACAGCATATTAAAAAGCAGAGGCATTACTTTGCCAAGAAAGGTCCATCTCATCAAGGCTATGGTTTTTCCAATAGTCATGTGTGGATGTGAGAGTTGGACCATACAGAAAGCTGAGCACTGAAGAATTGATGCTTTTGAACTGTGGTGCTGTAGAAAATTCTTGAGAGTCCCTTGGACTGCAAGGAGATCCAACCAGTCCATCCTAAAGGAGATCAGTCCTGGGTGTTCATTGGAAGGACTGATGTTGAAGCTGAAATTCCAATATATTGGCCACCTGATGTGAAGAGCTGACTCATTTGAAAAGACCCTGATGCTGGGAAAGATTGTAGGCAGGAGGAGAAGGGGACGACAGAGGATGAGATGGTTGAATGGCATCACTGACTCATGACAATGAGCCTGAGTAGACTCTGGGAGTTGGTGATGGACAGGGAGACCTGGCGTGCTGTGGTCCATGGGGTTGTGAAGAGTAGGACGTGACTGAGCAGCTGAACTGAACTGAAAGTCAGCGCCCAGGTTAAAAAAAATCCAAGTGGAAAGGTGAACAGGGGAAGTCTTGGCAACAACTCCTTGGTGGTTGTCCCTCAAATCTTCATGAAACTGTCCCCTTCCTATGGTTCAATAATATGATCCAATATATGCTAATGCCACTTGGACCCAAAGAGGTCTTTTTTTTTTAATTGGAGGCTAAAAATTTAATTGGCTTTGAGTGCTTTATTTCATGCATCGAACCTGGACTGATGGTCTATGTCACATACAGTAATATACATGTTTCAATGCTATTCTCTCAAATCATCCCACCCTCGCCTTCTCCCACAGAGTCTAAAAGTCTGTTCTTTTGGACACAGACATGAGTCTGTGTCTCTTTTGCTATTTCACATATAGGGTCATCATTAACGTCTTCCTAAATTCCATACATCGGAGAAGGCAATGGCACCCCACTCCAGTATTCTTGCCTGGAAAATCCCATGGACAGAGGAGCCTGGTGGGCTGCAGTCCATGGGGTCCCTAAGAGTCAGACACGACTGAGCGACTTCACTTTCACTCTTCACTTTCATGCATTGGAGAAGGAGATGGCAACCCACTCCAGTGTTCTTGCCTGGAGAATGCCAGGGACAGAGGAGCCCGTTGGGCTGCCATCTATGGGGTCGCACAGAGTCGGACATGACTGAAGCGACTTAGCAGCAGCAGCAGCAGCAAATTCCATACATATGTGTTAATATACTGTATTGGTGTTTGTCTTTCCAGCTTACTTCACTCTGTGTGATAGGCTCCAGTTTCATCCACCTCGTTAGAACTGACTCAAATGTATTCTTTTCAACAGCTGAGTAATATTCCATAGTGTATGTGTACCACAGCTTTCTTATCCATTCATCTGCCTATAGACACCAAAGAGCTCTTGAGTAATAAAACTGTGCCTTTGTTGATCTTCTCTGCTCCTTAGTAGTACCCATTTCCCAATCCCCCCTTTTCTTAAACAGTACCTGAGATGAGAGTTGATTTCCTCACTCCACTCTCAGCTCTTGGGATGGCCCCTGATTGTCCTTTGCTAATCAGTACATCTCATCCCCTTGGTCATAGGCCGAGTTCAGGTTGGACTCAGACAGGAGCCTATGATTCTTAGTTGATGTGAGTCAGACTTAGGACTTCTGCTCAACTTTGGGAGCAGAAAGATTTCCAGTGACATGACTTGACCTCTGATCAAGCCAGCTGTAACTACTCAGTCCTGCTACTTAACTTCACTGTGCTTCAGTTTCTGCATTTCTAAAATGGAGATATACTATAATCTTCAACATGTTTTAGTGAGTATTAATGAATTAATCCTTGTAAAATGATTAGACCAGGATCTGACACATACTTCGTGTTCAATAAATGCTGCTTGTTACTATCATTAATTCTTAGATGGTCAGTGATTGAGTGAATACATATTCTCTTTCATTTGAGCTAGCTTGTGTTGGGATTTCTGTTTTATGTAATAAAAAGTCCTACACTGCATAGTTCACTTAGGATAGGGGGGCTATTCTCTTGTCACCCTTCCAAGGCTGCATAATACATATGTTCTCCATGTCATGCCACCCAGAAGAAGGGCATGGCTCGTTAAGAAAGAGGCAGAATGCATCCATGTGTAATAAATCCATCATATATTTCTGCATGGACCTCCAATCCTTTCTCTAGTAACTGTGCCAGAGTTGTTTGCTGCATACTGGACATTGGCCCTCAGAAGTGTCTGGTGGCCCTGTTAAAATAGAAGTTACTGGGATCCACCCTCTGAGGCTTGGAATCAGCAAATCTGGGGTGACACCCATGAATTTATATTTCTAACAAGTTCCCAGATGATGATGTTGATCCTGCTGGTCCCTATCTACATTTAAGACCACTGTTTTAAACCATGGAATCTTACCTAGAGGGCATGATAGGGGCGTAAAGATGCCTGTCTCCTCTGGCATTCTGCGTAAATCATAAAGTAGCTGGTTGAAGATGAAAGTATTCGCCAAATTAGTAGCCCCACCTGATCATCATCTATCAGATTTGCTCTGTTAGCATTTGGTTAAACCATCTTTTCTGATTCTTCTTATCTCTTTATGTCTCCCCTTTGTTGGGGTTGTTCAGTCACTAAGTCATGTCCAACTCTTTGTGACCCCTAGACTGCAGCACACCAGGCTTCCCTGTCCTTCACTAGCTCCTGGAGTTTGCTCAAGTTCATTGAGTTGCTGATGATGCTACCTCTAAAGTAAATATAAAATCAATAAGACAAGTGCATCTGCTCTTATAGTCTATTGAGTGAGTAGAAGTGGTGAAAGCTATTGAGATAGAGTAGGAAAATGATTGGTTACAATAATTTATATACTTGGATGCAAATGTCCCATAACAAAGCCCCAAATCAATCTCTGTTATGTATACTAAAAGTAGAAGAAAGCTATTAACTATGCTGAATTAAGATTTATTTTCTGGCTTTTGTGAGTGATATTTATTTTCTTGCCAATTGCTGCATAAGTGTTATCTGCAAAAGTTATACAAATTATTGGGATATTTTAAGGGAGTGCTAGTAAGAGAAAGTCCTTTAAAACTCATAAAATGAGCAGCAGTTCATAAATCATAGAAAAATATATAGAGAGTGTCTCGAACAGATTAATTTGAGATACTTTTGTTACTGAAATATCCTTATATTTTCTAACATTGCCTATAGGACATGTCAGTTGAAAATCTTTGACCTGTTACAAAATTTTCAAAGCAGCCAAAGGTGCCATTCATATAAATTACATTGAATTAATAAACATCTTCTAATAATCTTCTCCCAATCACTTAAGTAGGAATTATTTTCAGTTTTACTTATTTAGTTTTGAATTGCTAGAACACAAAGAAACACTGAAACCAAAGCAATGTTTTTATTTTATTATCTTCTTTGTTTATTTGTTTTGGGTAATCTTAAGACTTAAGACGTCCAGACAAATTCTTTTTAGTTTTTAAAAACAGAAAGAAAAGAAATAAAATTTCCATGCAAAAACCTCATGAGCAATGCTTTATCCCCACAGAAAATGTTAATGGCTTAGTAAAGCTACCCCAAATTTATGGGTTCATTTAAATATGGAAAAAGGCTAAATGTAGTGGTACAAAACGTACCACTAGACAAATAACAGAAAATTTTATCTTGATGTTATGCCCAATATATATTCACTCAGGTTAAGAGCTGCGTAAAAGCAAAACAAAACCAAACCATACGGAGAGTTTTTGAATGAAGAGGAAAATGGAAAGCTAGATGTTGGCATTTCTCCATATTTCTCATTGCCATGCGCTGATTTTATTCCTGTGTAGCAGTGAAAATATCGCACTCTATAAAGCTTTGTTTTCCTTATTGAAATCAAAATAAAATTTCAAGCTATATGACAAAGGAATTCAAGGTTTGGAGGAGAGTTCATTTGTTTTTGTTCATCCCTTCTATATGTATATTGCAAAATAATTTAATCTAAATGATATTTTGAAATATTACTCTACTTATAAACTCTGAAATAGAAATCGATAACTTTTTCATATTACTGTAAAAACCTGCTAGAAAACTTAAATGAAATGAAAATAGATCTATTGACAATAATTTCAGAACAATGTCATGAAAACAAATGTAAAGGTGAGGTTGAAGGTGGAGAAGGATCAGAGTATGCAGGACTCTTTAGGCACGTGGAAGCTGTGATAGGTCATAAGTGGGGCAAAAAAACCCACCTTGGCTCTTGTATAGACAATTTACAGGCGCAAAATAGATGCGAAGTCAGCTGTAGTCCCAGATAGAGATGGAAAGTGGATGTATGTTGCTAAATGTGAAAATAAGAATGGTGGGGCGGATGGTAAAGAACCTACCTGCCAATGCAGGAGATGTAAGAGACATGGGTCACTCCCTGGGTTGAGAAGATGCCCTGGAGGAGGGTATGGCAGCCCACTCCAGTATTCTTGCCTGGAGAATCCCATGGACAGAGGAGCCTGGCAGGCTACAGTCCATGGGATCACACAGAACCGGACATGTCCAAAGCGACTTAGCACGCAAGCACATTGTTAAACATAAGTTGGATGTACGTTTGTAAGAGCTGGGCCATGAGACCAATGTCCATCAATAGGGAAGGTCTCTCTATCAATTTCAAACCTAGTGCGAGGGGCTTCAAGGAGACTTTTAAATGATTCACTATGGGTCACATACAATTACAGATGCATAGGAGACTGATGTCTTACCTGCTGTCTAGAAAACAGAAAGGGGGCTTCCCTGGTGGTAAAGAATCTGCCTGCCAATGCAAGGGACATGGGTTCAACCCCAGATCTGGGAACATTCCACATGCCCCAGGAATACAAAGCCCATGAGTCTCAGCTACTGAGCCCACATGCCGCAGCTGCTCACAGCACACCTAGAGCCTGCGCTCTGCGGCGAGAGAAGCCACTGCAGTGGGAGGCCCGTGTGCCACACCTAGAGAGTAGCCCCCACTTGCCGCAACTAGAGGAAAGCTAGCGCAGCAACGAAAACCCAGCACGGTCATAAATAAATGAATAAAAATAAATCTTTAAAAAAAGAAAATAGACTAGGAGATGGCCAATATGCTGAGAAAAAAGCAGAAGAAGAGGCTGCTTTGGAGGCAGTCTGTCCTCCTGGAGTCTACAGGGGCAAAGCCTAAAGTATTAAGAGCCTCAAGACCAACTGTAAAACATGCACAACAGAAAGCAGTTGTGGAGTTGTCGTAGGTCTTATCTTACAAGGTCATCCAGAGGCAGCAGTGGGATAGAAGGCCTCAGTGGGGAGAAGCTCAAGGAATCCTGATGTACTTAGGGTATGAGGAAGGTGTATGCAACCTGCAGGAGGAGAACATACCTCACACGAGGAAAGTACCAGTGAGAGGTCCTACAAAGACCACACAAAAGCATCCTCAACCAGGGCAGTTTCAGACCCAGAAACCAAGAAGTCAATCAGGTTAGGATAGTCCCAAATAAGAATGTTTCTGTTCCCCCTCTTTCACCTCCCTTCCTCCCAAGAGTCAGAAAGAACTAGTAAAAGGGCAAGGAGTCGAATAACAAAGAGAAAAGAAAGCAAAGACACTGCCCTCCCTGCAGATACCCTAACTAGGGGAAAGTAAAAGCGTTAGTTGCTCCATCGTGTCTGACTCTGTGTGACCCCATGGACTGTAGCCCACCAGGCTTCTCTGTCCGTGGGATTCTCCAGGCACGCATACTGGAGTGGGTTGCCATTCCCTTCTCCAGGGGATCTTCTCAACCCAAAAGGGAATACCTTTTACATTGGATGGACTTGGAAACATTATTATAAGGGACAAGCACTCTAATTTCTGATTTAGAAAGTGCTTTCAATTTAAAGTGACCATAAGAGAAAAATGACACTAACACTGTTTTCATAGCAACAGGAGATCCACTCCCACCACATTAAAGGGTAATGGGAGACAACGTAGAGGTACTGTCTGTACACAAATTTGTCTGGGTGTTCAGTGTGCCGATTACATTCTCAGAAACCTGACACTCAAGCTCAGCTTTGTGAATGTCATCACAGTTATAAGAATTTATTTGATGTCTACCTATCCTACGAGAGCTGTCTTGTAGCTTTAATCCTAAAGCCTTCATTCAGTGCATCATTCTTACGTTAGATTTTTCATTTCATACTATTTTCTAGACACGTCACATTTGATACGCTTCTTCAAATTTTGCTTTTGCTATTGTTCCCATTCTGATATATCTGCATCTTCAACTCACAAAGCTAAAAAATATAAATACTACCTAGCATTAAGTCCTTCTTAATCTTTCTTTCTCTAGGAATTGTTTCTTAAAGCTCCATGCCCTGCTGGTCACTGCCTTCTCTGAGTTACTTTATATTCTCATTTTCATATTTTCATGTGTTGGCTTATCTTCTCCAGCATATTGTAAGGTCTTTTTAAATATAGATCAACTATTATATTGTTTTCATAGTCTATTGCAATTAAAAATGTTATTTATTTCCTCAAAAATTATTTTTTAGAGTCTACTTTGGGTCAGGCTGTGTGGATTAATAAATATTTATAGATTTTTGAAATGATGTAGTCTGTATGACATTTTATACACAAAGTGGACTCAGTCAATTATGTTTCAAATGTGCATTTTATTTCGTCACCTTTATTTTTGCTTTATTTTATTCTGATGGAAAAGAAGCCCATATAACACTGTGCTGCATTTAAATTCTACAGACTTTATTATTGAGCAGTTTCTCAGCTTCTGGGTCTGTGCATTCATTGCACATTTTTCAGATTGTTATTAGAAAAACAATGTTCAGTATTTGAAAAGAACCCGAAGCAAATTTTTTCTCTTCCCTTTTTTTTTTTTTTTTTTTTAAATTTTTCTCAGTCCTGGAGACCAGGAGTCAGAGCAGCGCCCCTCTGCCTCCGGAACCCGCAGGGACTCCCTCCTTCCCCCTCTTAGCTTCTGCTTCTTGGGCCATGACCTTCGCCACTCCGGCTTGCAGCTGCATTCCTCCGGCTCCCTGTGCTGTCTCGGTATCTGCACATGGCTTAAGCAGGTTTCATTCCCAGTTTAAACCTAGCAAGTGAATCCGTGTGGGTTGACCCACATGCTGAAGCAGATCCTTGTGAGCCATTCATCAAATTGAAGGGAGAATCCTTTTGTTGTTCCCTGGAAGTGCTTGAATCAGTATGAGTCTTTTTCTGCTTCGTGTACTTGGACTGCGGTTACCCAGGTGTCTGAGAGTGCCAACCGTCTCTCTTCCCTTTCTTGACCCATTTCTTCATGATCTCTTCCTCTATTTTTCTTCTCTTGTTGCTTTTTTTTTAATTGTAGTTAAAAGACCATTATTTATAATCAACAACAGATGTCTAAAATAAATAACATCGACAATAAATGTATGCAAAATAACGGTTAAAGAAAATCTACTAAAATGTTAGCTAGTTGTGTGGCTGTAAATTGCAACTCTTGAGCATTTATTCCCTTTTATTTTTTTATTTTTGATAAAAATTCCACAATGAACATGTATTCATGAAAAATAAAGACAATCTTTAAGGGTTAATTTTGTGAAACGTATACTGTCCCCTTTCTTTTTATCAGATTCTATATCTAAATATATACCAGGCTTCCTTTTATTTTACAGTAATTGTATATGCACATAAATACAAAAGGGAACTGGGAAACATTACTTTAGGGACATGACTAACTATATTCTTATTATTTTAAAAGATTTTTTAATGAAACTCTCCTGTAATGATTTAGTCCTCTGATGAACAAAACACTGAGTTATGCCAAAACATTTTTTAGTCAAGCACGTTCAAGGGAAAACCTGCCCACAGTGCTGATAACATCAAAAATGAATATTTCAGTCATTTAAATGAATGCATTTAAAAATCCCTTTGGACATCTCAAAGGTATTTCTATAAGTGACAGTACAAAACTACTTTAACTGGGTCATTTCCATAATTGTTTATATTAAGTGGGGGGCACTGTTTTGTGTTTTCATCTCAATTTAAAAATACAAGTAAGCTTTTAATTCTATATACTGTTAAAGGAACATAAAACTAGCTGTGTTGCTTGAGAAAAATCACAAAGTGTTAACATAATATGAGTGATTATTATCTGATGCTCCTTTCCAATGTATTATTAAGTTATATTATTTTAATTAGCTTTCAAAGTCTTTCTTAGTAAAATTTCTAAAGTCTAGTTTTAGAATAACCACAATTTTAGTATGTCTCTTACCTCTGAGCCCTCTTTCTCTTTGTTTTGCTTTGTTTTGTTTTTTTTCTTTAAAAAAATTTTTTTTTTTTTTTGGTCTGTGTTAAATTTCTATGTCTTTGAAGTCACTACCTGCTTTGAAGTTTAGCCTGGGAAAGTATTTTGTTTTGTAAGCCAAGAATTAATCTGGGAGAGATAATCATGATTATATGTGATAGTCTGAAGGATTCTTCATTCTAACATAAGTATTTTATGCATGTAAGTATTACCACTCACAGTTTTTTGTTTTGTTTATTTTATCCCAGCATGAGTATATACTACAATGCCTGCCTGCTTTCTCTCAAAAAGTTCTTAATGCCGAGAAAAGCATTCAATACATTGAAATTCTGAACACACTAGAATTAAGAGCTGAAAAGCAAAGTTATAGAAGATGAAAACAAGTTGAGCTAACAAAACTGCAATGAAAACTATAAAAAAAAAGTATTAATGAAATTATTTAAAGGCATTCCTTAAAACATTTAAGAAGTCTCATTTTCACTAGAGTAAAAAGATAAAAGGATTATTAGTACTGACAGATGATCTTTAAAATTTTTATTTTTCACATTTTCTACAACTATCTAAATAGTAATAAGTCTAATGAACTAATATATTTCACTGTCTTACACTAATGAAAACTATGTATGTAACAACTCATTAATTCAACAAATGTCTCCCAGTTCAGTTCAGTTCAGTCGCTCAGTTGTGTCCGACTCTTTGCGACCCCATGAATTGCAGCACACCAGGCCTCCCTGTCCATCTCCAACTCTCGGAGTTCACTCAAACTCACGTCCATCGAGTCAGTGATGCCATCCAGCCATCTCATCCTCTGTTGTCCCCTTTTCCACCCGCCCCCAATCCCTCCCAGAATCAGAGTCTTTTCCAATGAGTCAACTCTTCCCATGAGGTGGCCAAAGTACTGGAGTTTCAGCTTTAGCATCATTCCTTCCAAAGAAATCCCAGGACTGATCTCCTTCAGAATGGACTGGTTGGATCTCCTTGCTGTCCAAGGGACTCTCAAGAGTCTTCTCCAACACCACAGTTCAAAAGCATCAATTCTTCGGCGCCCAGCCTTCTTCACAGTCCAACTCTCACATCCATACATGACCACGGGAAAAACCATAGCCTTGACTAGACGAACCTTTGTTGGCAAAGTAATGTCTCTGCTTTTCAATACGCTATCTAGGTTGGTCATAACTTTCCTTCCAAGGAGCAAGCGTCCTTTAATTTCATGGCTGCAGTCACCATCTGCAGTGATTTTGGAGCCCAAAAAAATAAAGTCTGACACTGTTTCCACTGTTTCCCCATCTATTTCCCATTAGGTGATGGGACCAGATGCCATGATCTTCGTTTTCTGAATGTTGAGTTTTAAGCCAACTTTTTCACTCTCCTCTTTCACTTTCATCAAGAGAGAGGCTTTTTAGTTCCTCTTCACTTTCTGCCATAAGGGTGGTGTCATCTGCATATCTGAGGTTATTGATATTTCTCCCAGCAATCTTGATTCCACTTGTGTTTCTTCCAGTCCAGCGTTTCTCATGATGTACTCTGCATATAAGTTAAATAAGCAGAGTGACAATATACAGCCTTGACGTACTCCTTTTCGTATTTGGAACCAGTCTGTTGTTCCATGTCCAGCTCTAACTGTTGCTTCCTGACCTGCATATAGGTTTCTCAAGACGCAGGTCAGGTGGTCTGGTATTTCCATCTCTTTCAGAATTTTCCACAGTTTATTGTGAGCCACACAGTCAAAGGCTTTGGCATAGTCAATAAAGCAGAAATATATGTTTTTCTGGAACTCTCTTGCTTTTTCCATGATCCAGCAGATGTTGGCAATTTGATCTCTGGTTCCTCTGCCTTTTCTAAAACCGGCTTGAACATCTGGAACTTCACAGTTCACGTATTGCTGAAGCCTGGCTTGGAGAATTTTGAGCATTACTTTGCTAGCGTGTGAGATGAGTGCAATTGTGCAGTAGTTTGAGCATTCTTTGGCATTGTCTTTCTTTGGGATTGGAATGAAAACTAGCCTTTTCTGGTCCTGTGGCAACTGCTGAGTTTTCCAAATTTGCTGGCATATTGAGTGCAGTACTTTCACAGTAAGAAAAAAGGGAAAATTAAGAAAAAGATGATATAAAATGAGAATTAAAAAGCAAAGATGAAAAGACTTCCCCTGATGGTCCAGTGATTAAGAATCTCCTTGCAATGAAGGGGAATGCTGTTTCAATCCCTGGTTGGGGAACTAAGATCCCACACATTGCAGAGCTACTAAACCCATAAACCATAACTAGAGAGTCCATGGGCCGCAATAAAAGATTTGAATGTTGCAACAAAGAGCTTGCATGTGGGAACTAAGACCCAACACAGCCAAATAAATTTAAAAACAAAAACAAAAATGAAGAGGAAATGAAATATTTAAAATTAGATGCTTAAGTAAAGAAAACTCTAAATCTTGTCTTTAAAATACCCTCCAAATATCAAAAAGAACAAGAAGCAGAAGCACAAATTCCCTATTTCATGTAAGTATTACTAGAAGTCAGGAGACATCTGTAACCCCTTCAACAATAGATTATAAACTTAGAAAGCATATAAAGAAATGGAATATGCTTTAGCAGAGGAGAAGAGCATTCAAAGTCAAGTGATTAACACAGAGAATCCTGATGCAAAATAAGTCAGTTTGCATCCAGATACCCCCAAAGCCTCAGTAATGGGAGATATCAGGTATTTCAGAAGGTAGGCATGTCAGGGATTTGAAGTCTACAGGAATATCTATGAATCTTTAAAAAAAAGTACAATAGGACTCCATCTGCCTCCTCTCAGTGCAATTAGGTAATTACCCCTCAGGCACATTGCAGAAACAAGAGAAACTGAACCTGATTTGTGTCTAGGTTGGAAAACAAAACCCAAGACAATTCTGGAGTAAGACAGAAGACAATTTCAGAGTGGTGATGGGGGAAGGTAAGATAGGATTTAGTAAAAATCTACATAGTCTATCGTGAGCTACACAGCTCCTAGACTACCCAGCCCCCGAATGCCAGCTGTCAAATTTACAGCCTCAGAGCAGGAATCTAGAGACTCTTTCCTGGAAGCAATTAAACCATCCAACAAAAATTCCATAGGTCCATAAGTCCAAAGGATGAATCTGTCCCAACACAAGAGCTTCTAAGCCCTTTATTGGTGCTTCACTCTTGAATGTATATTGATTATCAGAGAATGTTAAAAGATAATCTGAAACATGAGAGACAATAAACAAAACTAACTGGGAAGTTTACTTCACAGAAAGCTAAAATAATTTATGGGGGAAAAAAGAAGATTTTGAAGAAACTCTATAAATATTCTCAAAAGATGAGATGCATTTACTTTTATGAAAGGTTAGGATTCCATGCAAATAGAAATAATATGAAACAAAAAAGTGTCCTGGAAATGAAAAATGATACCCAAATAAATATCCAATGAAAGGGTTAGAACATAAAGTCAAGGAAATCTCTTGAAAAAAATAGAAAAATGAAACAAAAATAATGGTAAACAGAAAATCAAAAGAATAAAACTGGAATATTGATCCAAGATGCCCCACATTCAATAAGTACCTATTACCAAAAGAATTAATAAAGAAGAGAGTGGAGAGAAAATTGTTTCCTCCCTCAAAAAAAAAAAAAAAAAATTAAAAGAGAGAAATATTTCCCAGAATGTGGTAAAATGATCTGTGTATAGGAAGGGCCAACTGAATGCTCAATAAAATTAAAGATGTGCAGGGAGAATTTTTCCACTTTTTAAAAAAATAAAATTACATGAAAGTACTGGGAATGGGTTTCTCTGCTATAACACTAGATGCTAAAACACAAAGCTATGCATTCAGAATTCTTTAAAAATAAATTTTAATCCTAAATTCTATAGATAGCCAAAATATTAACCAAATGTAAGGTAAAAATACTTTTTCAAATATTAAAAACTCAAAAAGTGCATTACTCTTTTTCTTTTTTTCAGGAAGCTATTAGGAAAATTCTCTTGTAAAATGTGTGATTAAATAAAAAAAAGAAAACATGAGTCCTGAGAAACTGAAGTCAAACATGAGAGATATACAAAGGAAATTCCAAAGTCAAAGAGAAGCCTAGATGGATGGATGGTTTCAAGGGAAACGTCATTCAAAAAAGTAAACAAAAGATTATTTAACAAGTTTAAATTGTAGAAAATCTACTGAGACACATTTTGGAGAACTATTGCAAGGGATAGAAAATTTAACTCCTGATTCAAAGAAGTCAAATAAATGAAAAAATATGAAGCAATGATTAAGTCCAGGAAAAATTTTAAAGTGTAAGAAAAGAACTTATTTGTATCATTTAATGAAGCAATGAAAAATTTGCATAGTCATAACAATAATTCTATGTATTTTACAAACTGAGTTATAAATATACTGATCAGATGCAGGAATTATAACTAGAATGTAAAAGAACTAAAATCTCTACCTATTTTGAGAAAGCAAATATGAAGTATCTAAACTGAGTGAACCAAGAACTACCAATATGTTGACAGTATTTAGGAATATGTAAGTAAACACCACAAAACAGTTTAAAACTTGAAAACAGGTGTCTTTAATGAGTGGTAAAAGCCAAGGAAACTATGAATAAGAGGGGCCTCTGGTTTTATTTCTTTGTTAAGTCTTTTTAAAATTATGTGCATGTTTTACTTTGGTAGTTTAAAAAGTCAATAGAATTAGAATTTTAAAGGATATTTAATGTACTTTGACCACATAGTATACACAGAAAGTGGAAAACAGAATAGCCAAATCTTCTATTTTCTACCAGTTTTCTGACTGTGCTAGGCTTTTAACCAGCACATCAACTGTTACTGAATCACCAGCAATTTTGTTAACACATTTCCTCTTCAAGTCCCCAGTCCCAGGACAGGCACAAGTCCAAATTGTTTAGGAAGTTCAATCTGGTAAACGTCGACAGAGGTCTTAGAGATCTCTATAAGATATTCATGAGTAAAATGAGTTAAATTAAATGAACAATTTAATACACGTTTCTTTGGAGAGCTTTACACAACATGTGCCTTTCTGAGTATATTTATAAATGATGAACAGTCTATAAGAACATTCAGCTTTTTCCTCAGCTATTCCTACACTTCCTAAACTGCCAAGAGATCCCTGATTCCCTCTGCCAGACAAAATACTTAATATTTTACATTGATTTCCATTAAGCTATCTTTTAACAGTTAGTACACGCCAAAATCTGCAGCAGATCAGTTACACATACTATTTCCTTTCATCTCTATAATCCTGTGAGATAAGCACTAGAATAGAGACTCAAAGAACTTACAGGACCATGGTGGTTGCACAATGAGCATAGAACACAGACTAGACTTTTTGCCACTTGTTCAGAAAAAGGTAGAAATTTTTTTTTAACCAGTACTTAATGTCATAAGGTTTCAAAATAGTTGTTGAGTAATCTAGATCTGTAATTTAATGTCAACAGAGATTAAATGTTCCTTTTAGTCAGAAGATTTATTACATCCAATTTGATAGATTTAGTTTGTTTATGCCTCTGAATACTAACACAATCAAATCTAAAGAAGCAAAATGATGACTCAAGGGATTATTAATTTTTAATAGAGTTCCAAACTAAAGCTTCTACATGCTGAAGAATCTGGAGGAACATGTAGTGATGTCTACAGCATACTTTGAAATACATCAAAAAGTGACATGGATGGCTGGAGGAATAGAAAAAATTGATAGATGGCTAAAAACGTGACAAAACAAGTATAGTAAAATGTTGATGGTAGAGGATATTGATGTTCAGTTACAATTCTTTTAACTCTCTATTTATTTGAAAACTGTCCACAATAAAATATTAGAGGAAAAAAAAAAAAAAAAAAACTAAAGCATCTAGATCACACTGTTTGGTAGAAATGTGAGTACCACAGTTTTGAATCTATATAATTTGACTTTAAAATTATATACAATTTTAATTTTTTAGTAGCCACATACAAAAGAGAAAAAGAAACAACCAGAATTAATGCTAATATCCATGGTGTATTTTGGGGTGCACCCCAAGTTACTGAGGAACATGTGCTTTGCCAAGAAGCACAAGAAGAGCCTGAAGAAGATGCAGGCCAACAATGCCAAGGCCATGAGTGCACGTGCTGAGGCTGCCAAGGCTTTTGAGAAGCTCAAAGAGGTCAAGCCTAAGATCCCAACAGGCGGCAGCTGCAAGCTCAGCTGACTTGCCTACATGGCTCATCCCAAGTTCAAGAAGCGTGCTTGTGCTCACATCACCAAGGGTCTCGGACTCTTCTGGCCAAAGCCCCATGCCAAGGCTCAGACCAAGGCTAAGGCACCTGAGGCTCCAGCTTAGGCTGCTAAAGACGCCCAGACCCCCACCAAGGTTCCAGAGTAGAGACCTTCTTCATCTGCCAGTGTGAGAACAGAAGGAATCATGTGAGCCCTGGGCTGCTGTCTGCATGAGGTTGATGCCCTCCTGTGCTATTTGTACAAATAAATCTGAGATAGGAAAAAAAAAATAGTATATTTTATTTAACCCAATACATTCTTTTGTTTTTTTTGTTTTTTTTGACTGTACCCAGGTGGCATGTGGGATCTTAGTTCCTGAATCAGAGATGGAACCCCTGCTCCCTGCAGTGGAAATGCAAAGAGTCAAAGACTGGACCACCAGGGAAATCCCTAACCCAATACATTCATTTGTTATTTTCAATAGGTAATCAATAAAAAAATATTAATGAGATTTTTTTCATAAGAAAACTTTAAAATCTAGTGAGTATTTTCCATTTGCAGCACATCTCTACTCAAATTAACATTTTACTGTGCTAAAGAGCTACATGTGGTTATCTGTTAGCACTACTAGTAAACACACTTCTGTCATGTTCATAAACTCATTTTAAGCAGTTGCATAAAGCAAATATAGAGATAAAAATAATTTCATAGGAGAATTATAACGTAATAAATTATGACCACTTAACAGTAGGTCTTGACCAAAAAAAATTTACTTAAAAGTTGTATATATTTCAAAATAAATTTGAATATATATTTGCTTATTCTTGGGAATAATCCAATTGGTAGATGAGTACAGAATAAAAACCTATAAATCACACTTTAAAAAAAATACAACCCTTGCCTCTCCCTATTATTCCTTATCTTTCCATGTGTGTGTTAGTCACTTGGTAGTCTCTGACTCTGTGACCCATAGATTGTAGCCCTCCAGGCTTCTCTGTCCATGGAATTCTCCAGGCAAGAACACTGGAGTGGATTGCCATTTCCTTCTCCAGGGGATCTTTTGACACAGGGATCAAACCCCGGTCTCCTGCATTGCAGGCAGACTCTGTAACTGTCTGAGCCACCAGGGAAGCTCATGTAACCCCCTTTCCATAGTTACACACAAAACAGAGCATATAAAGAAAAAAACTGTTTTCCAAATTTTAAGAAATATTTTATCAGGTTGTGGCATTTTCCTCAGCATTTTCATAATTTTTCTCTTTTAAATCTCTGATAATATACTTCTGGTTGCTAATATCACAGCACACCTCATAAATAAAAGTGGAAATACAAATGCTGACACTGCATGTTCAGTTCAGTTCCGTTCAGTCACTCAGTCGTGTCCAACTCTTTGCAACCCCATGAATTGCAGCACGCCAGGCCTCCCTGTCCATCACCAATTCCTGGAGTTCACCCAAACTCATGTGCATCAAGCCGGTGATGCCATCCAGCCATCTCATCCTCTGTCGTCCCCTTCTCCTCCTGCTCCCAATCCCTCCCAGCATCAGAGTCTTTTCCAATGAGTCAACTCTTCGAATGAGGTGGCCAAAGTACTGGAGTTTCAGCCTCAGCATCAGTCCTTCCAATGAACACCCAGGGCTGATCTCCTTTAGGATGAACTGGTTGGATCTCTTGCAGTCTAAGGGACTCTCAAGAGTCTTCTCCAACACCACAGTTCAAAAGCATCAGTTCCTCAGTGCTCAGCTTTCTTCACAGTCCAACTCTCACATCCATACATGACCACTGGAAAAACCATAGCCTTGACTAGATGGACCTTTGTTGGCAAAGTAATGTCTCTGCTTTTCAATATGCTATCTAGGTTGGTCATAACTTTCCTTCCAAGGAGCAAGCGTCTTTTGATTTCATGGCTGCAATCACCATCTGCAGTGATTTTGGAGCCCCAAAAAATAAAGTCTGACACTGCTTCCACTGTTTCCCCATCTATTTGCAATGAAGTGATGGGACCAGATGCATGATCTTCGTTTTCTGAATGTTGAGCTTTAAGCCAACTTTTTCACTCTCCACTTTCACTTTCATCAAGAGGCTTTGAGTTCCTCTTCCCTTTCTGCCATAAGGGTGGTGTCATCTGCATATCTGAGGTTATTGATATTTCTCCCGGCAATCTTGATTCCAGCTTGTGCTTCTTCCAGCCCAGTGTTTCTCATGATGTACTCTGCATATACGTTAAATAAGCAGGGTGACAATGTACAGCCTTGACGTACTCCTTTTCCTATTTGGAACCAATCTGTTGTTTCATGTCCAGTTCTAACTGTTGCTTCCTGACCTGCATATAGGTTTCTCAAGAAGGAGGTCACTGCATGTAGATGAAACTATTTCTCTGTTGCTTGGAGACTAGTCATGTTCCTGGCATAGATGTAATTTCTAGGATTAGAGATACATAAACCATTGATCTTTTCCTACAGGATGAGCTTGTTAGCTTAAATCTTAATGATCACGAAATAAAAAGTCTCTTCTGCAACATACGTAACAGTAAAATTTTAGTGAAAAGTTTTCATCTGGTATTTCCTTAGTGACTTGAAGCAAATATAATTAGAATCCTCAAATTTCTCACTAAATGAGAAAAGCAATACCGATCTTTAAATAGAGTTGTTTAGTATGATATATTAAGGTTAATATGACTTAACCTATTCAATGAGATAATAATCAATCAGGGAACAAAATACATCCCTATTAAACTTGAAGCTAAAAACCATCTGCACCCAATGACTGAATGTTAGGGTACCAAGGCCTGACCACCTTGTTTTAATTCAGACAACTCTGAAGGGCCATCTGTACTCCTGCTGCTGCTAAGTCGCTTCAGTCGTGTCCGACTCTATGCGACCCCATAGATGGCAGTCCACGAGGCTCCCGTCCCTGGGATTCTCCAGGCAAGAACACTGGAGTGGGTTGCCATTTCCTTCTCCAATGCATGAAAGTGAAAAGTGAAAGTGAAGTCGCTCAGTCGTGTCCGACTCTTAGCGACCCCATGGACTGCAGCCTACCAGGCTCCTCCGCCAATGGGATTTTCCAGGCAAGAGTACTGGAGTGGGTCGTCAGTGCCTTCTCCAATCTCTACTCCAGAGTTCCCTAAAGCATCACCTCTGGTTTCTGCTGCAGCTCAGCAGAGTTCATACTCTTCTTTCCACACTCACTTCCTTCACTCTCTTACAGACATTTCTAAGAGTGCTTCCTGATAAACTTCATGCATAAAAATCTCTACTTCAAATAACACAAACGAATTTATTTATAAAACAGAAACAGACTCACAGACTTAGAAAACGAACTTATGGCTACCAGGTGGGAAGGATTGGGGATGGGGAGGGATAGTTAGGGAGTTTCGGATGGACATGTACACACTGCTGTATTTAAAATGGATAACCGACAAGGACCTACTGAATAGCACAGAGAAGTCAATGTTATGTGGCAGTCTAGATGGAAAGGGAATTTGGGGGAGAACAGATACATATATATGAATGGCTTAGTCCCTTTGCTGTCCACCTGAAACTATCACAACATTGTTAATTGGCTATACTCCAATATTAAAAAAAAAAAAATCTCCAGCTTAGAGTTTGTTTTCAGCGATGGAGGTATTTGACTGATTCTGGCCAATCAGGCTGTCATCCTAAAAGACAGAACATACCACCACCTATGAAGTACTATTTCCAAAATATTCATGCCAGTTTAAAGGAAATGCAGATGATAGAGGAGCAGGCTAAATTTTACCCTGAATAAGCAATCAGAAAATTTTCACTGTGAGAAATTCTACAAAATAATCAACCAGATTTTTTTCAACAGATAAGTAGTCAGGAGAAAGAGGTGAGTAGGATGTGGGAGAGTGAGGGGAGGGAGACCAGGAAAGAGAGGGAGAAGGAGTGGGAGAGAGAGACACAGATACTAAGATGTGCCACAAATGGTCAAGACTTAAATGATGTATCAATCCATTTCCTTGTGGAGACTTTATTTTAATCCATATTTAATATTTTAATCCATATTTTAACTGTATTTGTGAGACAACTGGAAACTTGGTGTTTGATGATATTAAATACTTATTGCTAGTGCTTGGGTGTGACTGTGTTATTAAAGCTATATGATTTATAAAAGGGTCCTCGTCTTCTATTGCTATCTGCTAAAATATTTACAGATAAAACGATAGGATGTCAGGAATTTTCTTTTAAATAACACAATGGAAGGAAGTGGGTGGGAGTATAAGATGAAACAAGATTAGACCTGAGTAATGACAGTTAAACCATGAAATAGGGTCATGGGGAATTCTTTAACTACCTATCTACTTTTCTATATGTTTGGAATGTTTTACAGTAAAAGCCTCTTAAAACTGAAAAAATAATTACAAATGGATTTAAGAAATATGTCAGTTTTGCCTTAATCCTATCACAATCCTAAAACAACAAAAATCAGTATGATGGTGAAAGACAACTGTCTCCCATCCACTGAGTCAGGGATGGTGGGGACTGGTGGAGACTGTGGCAGACATGAGAATGAGTGCCCATTGCAAGAGGCCTGAGTGTGACTCAGGCTAAAGCTATTTATAGCAGCAAGGTCAATGATAATGCATCTTCTGGTGCTTTCAGAAATGACGTAAATAGAGAAGAAAATGTCTTTACTGTTAAATGCCAGCAACTAATTCAATTTTTTTTTTAAGTCGCTCTGTGGGTAAGTATTACATGGATCAAACAAAATGTGATATTTTGCACCTCTCTTTTGGTTGATAATGAGCCGTCATAGCACCTAAGCAACTGGCTTCCTCATCACCTGTAGAGGAGTCACAGGTTATAAAACACCAAGCACTTAAGTCTCATGGAACATTGCCAGGAACTCCTTGTTTGGTTTACATGCTTTTGAGTCACTCCATTTGCCTCATGTCCAATTTCTCTTTCTGTTCCCAGTTTCTCCAGACTGATCCTTTGGCTAGAAAAACTGCTTGACTTTCAACTCCAGATATCCTCCTAAATACTATATTAATCAGATCTTCAGCGTCTCAGGGTCCAAGGTAGCTCCACTTTCAGCAAAAAAAAAAAAAAAAGGTAAAAATTCTTATCCCTGTCCAGAACCACAGGCACCCAGCTTGTTCAGGAGGATTGTTTGGTAAGAGGTTAATCTGTAGTTGCTGCACGCATGTGTGCTAAATCACTCAGTCGTGTCTGACTCTTCGCCACTCCATGGACTATAGCCCGCCAGGCTCCTCTGTCCATTGGATTTCCCAGGCAAGAATACTGGAGTGGGTTGCCATTTCTTCCTCCAGAGGATCTTCCCAACCCAGGGATTGAATCTGTATCTCCTGTGTCTCCTGCATTGCAGGAAGATTCTTTACCCCTGAGCCACCAGGGAAACCCCCCTGTAGTTATACTAAAAATTAACATAACTTTACTAACAAAAAATATTTTCTTCATTCTCATTCATGACTAGCTTCTCCTTGCCTTTACTAAATGCTGAAGCCCTTTAGATAATCACATGCCATTTGTTTATAATTCATATCCCACTGGAAAATCACTATCTGGCTGAGTATAAACACATCTAACATTTGACCATCAAACTGACCCAGCCACTTCCTCTGAGTCCACATGTATGAACAGTGACATAATAAGCTCTTGAATACCATCTCACTAGTACTTCCAATTTGTTTGCTATTCTTAAGCCTGGACATAGTCGTGTAAATGTTGACGTAAGTTAGGTTTAATTTATCTAAATGTTGCTCTTTGTAATAAAACTTTGTATACAGATATTAGGTGCTTAAAATGTCACTAATAAAAAGAGACATAAATTTATAGTAGTATTTTCTAGCAGGATTTTTAAAAATATTGCCAGGTTCATTAAAGAAAAGTTTAATAGAATTAATTCCCTATAGCTATTCCTCCACCATTCCACATCCCTCAACCTTGCCATGTGTAGGTCAAAGATGAACCAACATTTTTATGTATTGGACTAGTTGGGGCACAACAGAATGAGATTAATAAATCTGATCAACATCTATGGCATTTTAAATATTTCACTGTCTAAATATATATAAATAAAATGAGTTGGAACCTTCTGTAAAATATACTTTGCTTACGATAAAAGGGCATTTAGATTATCTATTTTGATAATTGTCTCAACAATAGAAAGAAAATATTTAAATTTTGCTTAGATTGTAAGTCATTTATTTATTGGTGGTCATTCATTTAATCTCCAGAGCCCAGCTATGAGGCCTTGGTGCTCTCCCATTGCCTGATGTTTAACAAGTATGGCAGCTTCCAGCAAACCCTAATCAAGTCTTAGTTCATGTCTCATTTAGAATTAGTGTTCATAGGTGTTTCTCCCCATTTACTATTTTTTTTAAAGTTATTTAAAAAAGCAATGTTTTGTATAAAAGAGTCTCAAAAAATAATTACAGAACAAGGTCAGTGGAAAACCCACTAACACAATTTTGCATGTGCAGTGGTGTGTATGTGTGTGTATGTGTGTTCTGATATAATTAGCTTGTAAATGTGTTAAGTTTATTTCTTATTTTCCTAAAAGAATTCAATTCTCTTCTTATTTTGTTGGATAAAGCTAGAAAAGTCTCTACTCAAATAAATCCTAGAACTGTAACAATTTAACTGTCCATACATTTAAACTAAACTGTTTATTGGATCATGTACTTAAAATTAGGCAAAAGAAAAAGAAACTATTATACAAAACAGGATGTGTCAGAAAAGAGACATCTTTAGACTTCATTAGGGCATCTGAGGGATTTAGTTATTTTCTGTGCACTAAGACTCAGAAAATGCATATCTACTTGCAGTGAGGTAGCTTGTTGTTCACTTGCTAAGCAATGTCCAATTCTTTGCGACCCCATGGACTGCAGCACACCAGGCTTCACTGTCCATCACTATCTCCCCGAATTTTTTCCAACTCATGTCCACTGAGCCAGTGATGCCATCCAACTATCTCATCCTCTGTCGTCCTCTTCTCCTCTTGTCAATTTTTCCCAGCATCTTTTCCAAAGACCTTTCCCAGGGTCTTTTCCAAAGAGTCAGCTCTTAGCATCAGGTGGTCAAAATACTGGAGCGTCAGCATCATTCCTTCCAATGAATATTCAGCGGTGATTTCCTTTTAGGATTGACTGGATTGATCACCTTGGTGTCCCTTGGACAAGAGCCCTCTCAAGAGTCCTCCAGCATCACAGTATGAAAGCATCAGTTCTTCGGTGCTCAGCCTTCTTTATGGTCCAGCTCTCATATCCATACATGACTACTGGTAAAACCACACCTTTGACTATAAGGACTTTTGGTGGCAAAGTAATGTCTGTTTTTTCATATGGTGTCTAGGTTTGCCTAAGCTACTCTGGTTTTTAATACACTGTCTAGATTTCTTGACATGAGGTAGCTTAGGCAAATAAAAGTGCACCTTTTGGCAAGAATCATATCATTTATTATGAAAGCATGATTTCTTTTATGCTGATTGAAAGTTATGAATGCTTTTCATTACTTTTAAAAGGGAAAATACATCATTAATAACTAGAATGTTCAATTAAATCAGTTGACAAAGCTTTTAGAGACTTTGGGTTTAGAAATCAAAGGACTGATATATATACACTACTAAGCATAAAATAGATAACTAATGAGAACCTACCGCATAACATAGGGAACACTGCTCAACACTGCCACTGCTTATGTGGCAGCCTGGATGGGAGGGGAGTTTGGGGGGAAATGAATGCGTGTGTATGCATGACTGAGTCGCTTGCTTTGCTGTGCATCAGAAATGATCACAACATTGTTAATAAGCTATACTATAATATAACATAAAAAGTTTTAAAAAATGTTCAGCATCATGGATATAGTCTAATACAGAATACAATTTCCCCTGGAGACTAGAAAACCGAAATTACAAACCAGAGTAAATTAACTCTGAACCAGTTCTTCTTTTCCACTGATATAGGGGACAAGTTGTTTTTTCCAATGATTCCTCCTGGTTAAAATTAGTCCTTTTGGATTTCAATGACGTAATTCACATTTTTAGTAAGTATTGTGATTGACTCCCTAACATCCATTGCAAATCAACTGCACAGAGTAGCAGTTGTTCAGCTGGGGAATTGTTAATTCAAGAGGTGGGTCTGCTCTAGCTGAGGATAATCCCATTTTCCTTGCAGGTAACTGGTTTAGAATGACCTGATTCTAGCCATTTGGATATTAAGAGGTTAATGGGCCTTTCTTGAAAAGATTCCTCTTTACTCAAGGGCAGTAATGGAAAACTATTCTGTCTTTCTCTCACAGAATGTGAATTTGAAGCAAGTGGCTCCACTGGCAATTGGCAGCCATCTTGAGAGCATGAGGCATGCATGAGACCCTGCAGACGAATCTGATGTTGACAATGCAAAGCTGAGAGGAAAGCAGAGAAATATTGCCAAAATCCTAATTAAATTGTGCTTAAATTTTACTTCTGGATTTACAGTTAGGTGAGCCAAAATAATCCTTTATTTAGTCAGATTAGATCGATACCCAGATACTTTCAACCAAAAACATCCTACCTGAGAAAGCATTAGTCCTTCTGTCCTTTATCCTCCCCACGCCACACCAAGAACTCAAGCTACAAGATTAGTGTTTGTTCTCTAAGAGCAGCGAACAAATGTCTTCTCTACTCTGGAGTTCTACAATGAAAACTCTTCTCTTTTTTAGTTAAAATATGTATGAGTCTACCTAAGTATACCAAAACACTGGGTAGCTTTTATATATTAGTTACCTGAATGAAAATTTTTAGTGAATGATAAGACGTATTCCACTAAAATACCAGAGCTTCCCTGGTGGCTCAGACAGTAAAGCGTCTGCCTGCATTGTGGGAGACCCGGGTTCGATTCCTGGGTCAGGAAGATCCCCTGGAGAAGGAAACGGCAATCCACTGCAGCACTCTTGCCTGGAAAATCCCACGGACGGAGGACCCTGATAGGTACAGTCCATGGGGTCGCAAAGAGTCGGACACGACTGAGAGACTTCACTTCACATTCCACTAAAAAGGAAGGACAAAGATAACCAAGTCCACTTCTTAAAGAATGCATTAAAAAAATGATCTCATCCTCAACAGATTACCCATAGTCTATTGTCTTACCAGTAAACATTTCCCCAAAATGGAATAGACATTTAGATGAGTCAAGAAGTTGAATAAACAGAAGCATGAGTTTTCAACATGAAGCTAAAATAACTTGGTTGGCATTGAAATCACTACACGAGTCTCTATTTCTCTTACTTTAACTTCTATGTCCTTCTCTCTTCAGAAAAGTATACCAAAACAGCAAGATAATATCATTTCTAAAATATCAGCTACAATTAATGTCACTCTTGGCCCTTTCTTGTTTGCATCTTTCCTGTCACATGTGCATGGCAAGGGTTAATGCCAATAAATTCCTGCTATGAATTTAACCTGACATTCAGAACTCCTCCCCAACCAATATCAATTTCTCATTCCTAGCTTGTATCTTTAAACTGTGTATCTGCAACTGTCTTGAGGGGGAGTGGGCAGAGCTGAGAGAACATAGTAATGGAGAAATTCAAGTCTTGACAAGTTGCAAATTTTCATGGATGTTCTAAGCCAGTGAAATAAGATTTCAATGTCAAGGGCTTGTCAAAATGCATCACCTATGCTAAAGACCAAAAATGGAATTAGAAAAATCATAAGCTAAGATTTCCAAAGTTTTTTGGATATCAGAAACACTCCAAAAAGTAATATAATAATATTTATGCATTAAGAACAAATATATGATGAAGTTTCTGCAAAAATATCAAATGTTGAAATTTAAGAGGAAAAAAAAACTCAGAAAAAAAAAATGCAGAGGATGCATCTGGCACCTCAGAGACATAAACGTTTTGTGTATTGGCCTGGGCTGCAAGGAAACCATTCTCAGAAAGGTATCTGAGGATTTCCAGAGGAATTGGTGATGGTAGCAGACGGCACTCAGACACACAGTAACTAGATGGGAGTATGAGGTGGACAATGGCTTCATGAAATGTGCTCCCAATGAAAGATAGCAACCTGTGGAGACTGTGCCACTGAACAGTTGTGTACCTAGGCACACAGGGTTCAGAATGAAACGTGGAAGGACTTCCCTGGTGGCCCAGTGGCCAAGACTCTGTGCTCCCAATGCAGGGGCCCTGGGCTCAATCCCTAGTAGGGAACTAGATCCCATGTACCACAACTAAAGATCCCGCATGCCACAACAAAGATTGAAGAGCTCATGTGCTGCAAAGCAACTAAGACCCAGAGCAGCCAAATAAATAAATGAAACTAAATATTAGAAAAAAGAGAGAAAAAGTGGAAATGATTTTTGAATGAGCATGATGGGGAAAAAGGAACCTCAGATGAGCATCTGGTATATCACAGTAGCATGCAGATTCCTATTCAAGTCTAAGTTTTCTCACATGCCATTAAAAAAGCAGGCAGTTGGATCAGGGATTGCTTCACCAAGCTAAATATAATGTCATAGTAAACCCCTTCATGGGAGATATTTCCCCATCAAATTTCAAGTCACAATTTGAAGATTTTGGGCAACTGGCACACACCAACCAGAATGCTGCTGAGAATGAAACCAAGATGATTTTCAGTTTCTGACAGACGGTCTCCACTTAGAACTAGTGTTTGTGTTCCCAGGGTGCTTGCGTGGTGATAATAACGCGAATCTTTATGTTAACATTTATTGGATACTAGGGATTTTCTGTGGAGAAGGCAATGGCACCCGACTCCAGTACTTTTGCCTGGAAAATCCCATGGACGGAGGAGCCTGGTGGGCTGCAGTCCATGGGGTCGCTAGAGTCAGACACAACTGAGCAACTTCACTTTCATTTTTCACTTTCATGTATTGGAGAAGGAAATGGCAACCCACTCCAGTGTTCTTGCCTGGAGAATCCCAGGGACGGGGAAGCCTGGTGGGCTGCCATCTATGGGGTCGCACAGAGTCAGACATGACTGAAGTGATGCAGCAGCAGCAGCAGCAGCAGCAGGGATTTGCTGATGTTTATGGATGAGGGACTGGGACTGTGATAGACTTACAGGTCCTATTAATTCTTAGATTCTTTACAAAGTAGGGATGTAGGAAGTGTGAGATTGGATTGATGCAGCTAATTTCAGCTAATGTACTGAAAGAACTACATGCCTACTAAAGGATGCTTGAGGTTTCAGTTTCAAAAGGTTTCGTTGCTTGAAGGTCAGCATAACTAACATTGTTCAAGGATCAATTATTAATATACACAAGAAAAGTGTTTTTTCAGAGTAGCCTCATGAAGATGGGAGTAGGATTGTCCTGAAATTTTCTAGTCTCCTCCACATGTGTAGTTAACACAGTGTGAGTAATAAGGCCAAGTCAAGGGAGCAAAATCATAAATCATTTTCTAATCTCTTTCTCCACATACACACAGACACACACATACAAATTTTAGCCCAGGCCCATAGAATAGAAACCAAGGAAGAATATGTGCCTTTTCTTGTTGGTGATGGGTTTCCCAGGTGGCACCACCAATAAGAATCCACCAGCCAATGCAGGAGACACAGAAGGCATGACTTCTATCCCTGGGTTAGGAAGAGATCCTGGAGAAGGAAATGGCAACCCACTCTGGTATTTTTGCCTGGAAAATTCCATGGACAGAGGAGCTGAGCAGACTAGAGTCCATGGGGCCCCAAGGAATACATAGTACCATTTCCTCCATCACCAGATTACATAAATCCAGGAATCCACAGATAGGTGGAAGGGATCCCTCCCACTATTATATCATCCTCTGAATTTTGTGTCTGTCCTTTGAAGCAAAGTTCTTGACCATAGTTTCATTCTTGATTATGACTACTACAGCTCCAACTGGACTTCCCTCAAGGCTCAGATGGTAAAGAGTCCACCTGCAATGCAGGAGACCTGGGTTCAATCCCTGGGTAGAGAAGATCCCCTGGAGAAAGGAATAACACCCACAATGTGGGTGTTAGTTATGCTACCTCCTCCAGTATTCTTGCCTGGAGAATTCTGTGGACAGAAGAGCTTGGTGGGCTGCAGTTCATGGGGTTGCAAAGAGTCAGACATGATTGAAGTGACTTAGGACACACACACACACACACACACACCTCCTACTAGGCAGCTCCTGCTCCAGTGATAATATTTTACTCCCTTTGTCTTTTCAATTTTAGCTTCCCACAATTGCTAGTCACTCCTGCTCTAAAGTCCTCACTCAGAGTAAAAGCCAAAGCTGTTGCAAAAAGCCACAAAAACCTACACAGCACATCTGTTCTGCAGGTTTTCCCTGTGGTGTCTCAGATCTCATCCCCCCACCCCACCTCTCCCTCACTCCCTCCATTCCACTTACATAGACCTCTTTGCCTGACACCCTCTGTCCTGGGGTGTATGTGCTTACTCTGCTCTCCATATGAAATGCTTTTTCCATGATGATTGGGCTGTGCATCTACACAGTCCAGTGGAGAAAGAGATGATGCAAGACATTGCTGCTGCTGCTGCTGCTGCTGCTGCTAAGTCACTTCAGTAGTGTCCAACTCCTAGCGACCCCATGAACTGCAGCCCACCAGGATCCTCTGTCCATGGGATTTTCCAGGCAAGAACACTGGAGTGGGTTGCCATTTCCTTCTCCAACGCATGAAAGTGAAAAGTGAAAGTGAAGTCACTCAGTCGTGTCTGATTCTTCACAACCCCACAGATTGCAGCCCACCAGGATCCTCCATCCATGGGATTTTCCAGGCAAGAGTACTGGAGTGGGGTGCCATCACCTTCTCCATGAGAGACATTAAGCAGATGGAATAGATGAACGAAGATGGGTTATGAAGTGGTCATTACTGAGTCTGGGTTGGGTGTGTGGGAGTTTAATATGTCATGCTCTCTACTTTTGGATGTTTGGAATTTTCCGTAATAAACAGTTAAAAGAACTTCTAAGGATCTGAAAAAAGCACACTTCGGCAGGCATCTCACATGATCTTAAGTTTCTGTCATTTGAAAAGCACCTTAGTCCTGGTACCTATGAGTCCTCCTTAAGGTTCTGAATGGTGGGAGTTTTCCATGTAGCCTCGATTGTGCATTTTCTCCTCATTCCTCATTATCATCCTTTGCCCATAAGCTCTCCTCACACATCCTTGCCACCTTCTTAGAATCCTTTCCTTTCTGACTTTCACCTTGGATTTCTGTTACATCTGACATGGGAGTTCTACATCCTCTTTAATAAGCCTGGTAGTTTTCCTCAAACCCTTTGGCCAGCACCATCCCCAAAGAGATCAGCTGATGTTGGGCTCTCCCATAATTACAGAGTGCTTTGGGCAACAAGATAAATATAGAATGGAGCCTTCAGGTCACTGGAAACACTCCCTTCGTGTTTACAGTTCTGGGTTTACAGTTATCTACAGCTTTTGAACCTCTTCCTGGATATGACTCTCCTAAACTGTCACAACAAAATGCTCTTTTGCCCTAAAATTTCTCTCTTGAACTTGCTGACACCTAGGAAATTAGAAACCCCTGGGAATCAAGAGAGCTCTCAGCTTGCTGCAAGTAGCAAACAGCTGTTAGTTGACTACAGTGCGGGTAATTGACAGTTTGTGTTGGCTCAGTGTCCGCCAGCACACCTCACAGGCACCATAAGCACACAAGGCTCTGGAGCCAAATTTTCCAAATATTGGCACCTTTCCTTGCCTGCTACTTTCTGATGGACTCCTCTATTTTTTTTTTTTAATTTTAATTTTTTTTTTTTTTTTTTTTGTACTAGGGCAATGCAGATGACACCACCCTTATGGCAGAAAGTGAAGAGGAACTAAAAAGCCTCTTGATGAAAGTGAAAGTGGAGAGTGAAAAAACTGGCTTAAAGCTCAACATTCAGAAAATGAAGATCATGGCATCTGGTCCCACCACTTCATGGGAAATAGATGGGGAAACAGTGGAAACAGTGTCAGACTTTATTTTTTGGGGCTCCAAAATCACTGCAGATGGTGACTGCAGCCATGAAATTAAAAGACGCTTACTCCTTGGAAGGAAAGTTATGACCAACCTAGACAGCATATTGAAAAGTAGAGACATTACTTTGCCAACAAAGGTCCATCTAGTCAAGGCTATGATTTTTCCAGTATTCATGTATGGATGTGAGAGTTGGACTGTGAAGAAGGCTGAGCGCTGAAGAATTGATGCTTTTGAACTGTGGTGTTGGAGACTTTTGATAGTCCCTTGGACTGCAAGGAGGTCCAACCAGTTCATTCTGAAGGAGATCAGCCCTGGGATTTCTTTGGAAGGAATGATGCTAAAGCTGAAACTCCAGGACTTTGGCCACCTCATCGGAAGAGTTGACTCATTGGAAAAGACTCTGATGCTGGGAGAGATTGGGGTCAGGAGGAGAAGGAGACGACAGAGGATGAGATGGCTGGATGGCATCACTGACTCGATGGACGTGAGTCTGAGTGAACTCCGGGAGTTGATGATGAACAGGGAGGCCTGGTGTGCCGCGATTCATGGGGTCGCAAATAGTCGGACAAGACTGAGCGACTGAACTGAACTGAACTGAACTGAATGTATGGTGAAAAAAGTAGAGGGTTGCTGGGAGTCGAAGGCAGCTCTGCAGTGTCTATAAGTCCTTTATCTATAATATAGAGATTTGAATGCATGGTGTCTCTAACCTTTGCTTCTCAAAGTGTGGTCCCCAGTCCAGCAGCACTGGCCTCACCTGGCATCTGGTTAGAAATGTAGACTTTTAGGCTTCACCCCAGACCTACTGAACCAGAAACAGGGCTTTAAATAGACCTCTGATGATTTCTGGGCTTCCCTGGTGGCTTAGTGGTAAAAAAAAAATCTGGCTGCCAATGCAGGAGACATAGGTTCAATCCCTGGGTCAGGAAGAGCCCCTGTGGAAGGAAATGGAAACCCACAACAGTGTTCTTGCCTGGGGAGTCCCATAGACAGAAGAGACTGGTGGGCTATAGTCCATGGGGTAGCAGAGAGTCAGACAGGACTTAGCAACTGAACATCAACAACCTGTGATTCCTATGCATAGTAACATAGTAACCCATGTCGTTTCTTTATTTCTGCTATGACATATTAACACAAACTTAAATTTATTGTATTACGGTTCTATAGGTCAGAAGGGTCACACAGGTATGTCGTTTCTTTATTTCTGCTATGACATATTAACACAAACTTAAATTTATTGTATTACGGTTCTATAGGTCAGAAGGGTCACACAGGTCTCAATGGGCTAAAATCAAGATGCTGACAAGGGTGAGTTCTGAGGCTCTAGGGGAGAATCTATTCCCTTGCCTTTTCTTGTTTCCAGAAGCTGCCTGCTTTCCTTGCCCCCTTCTTCCTGAAGCAGTGTTACATCTCCCTGACCCTACTCCTAGAATCACATATCTCTCTAACACTGAACTCGGTGGGGAAAATTTCTCCTTTTAAGCATCAATGTGATTAGACTGGCTTCACTTGGATTATCTAGGATAATTCTGCCATTTCAAACTCCTTAGCTAAATGACATCTGAAGATCCTTTTTCCCATATAAAGTTACATACCACCAGTTTCCAGGGATTAGGATATGGACATGTTTGGGGACCAATTTTCTGCTTGCCGCACACACCCTAAATGTTGAGCTCTATTCTCTACCACATTCATCCACAAGAAGATAAAGCAGTGGAATTTCTTTATTTGTCCGTGTGTGTGTGTGTGTGTTAGTTACTTAGTCATATCCAACTCTTTGCAACCCCATAGACCGTAGCCCACCAGGCCCCTCTGTCCATGGGATTCTCCAGGCAAGAACACTAGAATGGGTTGCCATTTCCTTCTCTGAAAGGAACTATAGAAATAAAGAAAGTGAAGTCTCTCGGTCATGTCCAGCTCTTTGCGACCCCATGGACTGTAGTCTACCAGGATCCTCCATCCATGGAATTTTCCAGGCAAGAGTATTGGAGTGGGTTGCCATTTCCTTCTCCATTATTTGTCCATGGTTGACTGCATTGCTCCTATTATGGGCTGAACTGTGTCCCTTTACCCCAACCCCTTGCCCCCCAAATTCATATGTTGAAGTCAATAACCTCTAGTATCTCAGAGTGTGATGTTATTTGGGGATGGGGCCTTTATAGGTAATATGTGGTTATACAGGGGTGGAGGCATTGGGGAGGGTTCTAATCCATATGACTGGTGTCCTTATAGGAAAAGTATACTAAGATACACACACGCACAAAGAGGGGGAAAATGTGAAGAGAGAGAGAGACAGCCATTTACAAGGCAAGGAAAGAGGCCTCCAAAGAGACCAACCCTGGCCATTCCTGAATCTCTCAGACTTCCAGCCTTCAAGGTGATGAGAGTGTAAATTTCTCCATCCTGCCTGTAGCACTGTGTTATGGCTACCCTAGCACAAACTAACACACACCCCTGTGCAATTTCAACATATCTTGAGACAACCATGACTACATTCTCATTGTTGCTGCTTCATTATGGAGCAACTGAAGTCCTCCCAAGCAGAGCTGAGTCATTTTTGTTCCTCTCCACCTGCGTGTGTGTGTGTGTGTGCGCGCGCGCACGTGCACATGCTCAGTCACGTCCGATTCTTTGTAACCTCATGGACTGTAGCCCACCAAGTTCCTCTGTCTATGGAATTTTCCAGGCAAGAATACAGGAATGGGTATGCATTTCCTACTCCAGAGGATCTTTCCAACCCAGGGATGAAACCCATGTCTCTTGTGTCTCTTGCATTGTTTTTTTCAGCAGGTGGATTCTTTACCATTAGCACCACCTGGGAAGCCAGCCTGAAAAGCTAATTCCTACCTCCGCTACACAGAATCATAGCTCAGCCTCCCCGCCATCCTGGGGTCTCAGTCTTTGGACAATGTGCTTATCCTTTTCAACAAAACTCACAAATTCAGCTCAGCTCTTTATCCAACCCAGGAAGTTTTTCCCAAGATTTCCACCTTTAATTATCCTCTCTCTCTATCTTTTGGCCCACAAGTTGTAACATGTGGAATCTTAGTTCCCTGAACAGCCCCCTGCTTTGGAAGCACAGAGTCTTAACCACTGGAATGCTTGGAAGTCTCTTCCCTCCTCTCTAGCATCATCAATGTCTCTTCTCTCTGCCAAGGCACCTTCCTTAACTACAAAAACCCTTGGTTCTACCTGCTCAATACAGCCACCAGCCTGTAGCTCTCTAAAAGCATGAAATCTCTGCAAACAGTCTCTGCGTCCTCATCTCGAATCCACCCCTTCACACCTCACAATCTGACTTCTGTCCCAAACATTTGGCTGTAACTGGGCCTCTGCTATCTCTAAGTGACCATTTTTACAACTGCCAAATCTAGAAGTCTCTTTTCACTTTTCTTTGATCTGTCTGCAGTTTTGACACCATCAAATGCCCTCTTTCTCAATGCTGCACTTTTTTCCCCCCATTGCTTTCTCATCTATCTTTCTTTGCCCCTTGCCCTGATTCTACTAAAAAATTTTTATCACCCCTACCATGTTTCAGAACAAGACTGATTCCTACCCTCAAATATTTTCAAGAATTTGCTTTTTGTCTTCCCTACCTGAAGTGGGCTTTTCCATGTTTAAAGGTTAATTGTTTTTTCAAAGATCAATCTTTGATTATCTCATTTGTATATGAGTCTTTCTCACAGCAATGTGTTCACACCTAATGATTTCAACTAGGACTTCAAGGCAAATAAAACTCCAGATTTTATTTCTCTAAATGATTTCTCTGCAATATTTCTGAAAAAGTTCTCACTAAGCTTTTCTACCACCCTATTGTTGTAATATTTTATATTCAATATACCTAAATTAAACTTTTATACAAGTTAACAAAAATTGTACATTGAAAAAGTTAGAATATACAATATTACATACCTTGATAGACTTGACCATTAGGTTGAAACTAATAACATGAATTTTAATGTGGATAAATTTGAAGTTCTGCAAATATTGATCCCACAGATACAAAGATGAGAGACCAGTTCTTGTAAAGAAATCTGTAAAAAGAGACATGAAACTACATTGTAAATCTAGTAAATCTTATACTTGAAACTAACACAATTTTGTAAATTACCATACTTAACTTTTTAAAAAAAGCAAGTAAATCTTAGATTGCATTAAGATAGCATGGAGTCTAGAACAAGAGGAAAAGACATTCCATTATTCTTTGAGTAGATAATACTAGAGTCCAACTTTTGAAACAGTTGCTGGAGCTTACTAAGGAGCAGTTAGCCAAAGAACATCAGTAAAAACAATCAAGAGGGAGGGAATCTTGAAATTGTTTCCTATGACAAAACATTTGTTAAAATTTAAAAAGGAAATATTTTGGATCAGGTGGCTAGCTTCAAGTATTTGAAGAGTTGACATGTGAAAATGTAGTCATAAAGGGCAAAACACATAAGATCTGATCAAAATATGAAAGGCTTTTCTAACAAATATATTTTTATATACAACAGTCATATAATTGGCTTTGCAAAACAAAATTCTACATCACCAAAAATGTCCAAGCATTTGGGAGACACATGGAAAAAAAGCCACTAAACCTAATAGAAAGACAATGGACTTTAGATTCAAATAGTATTCAATTCAAATATTCAGATACTGACTTAGTGACTGCCACTCAGGTCTTCATGAAGAAGTTATTTCTTTGAGCCTCATCTTCTCATATACAAAACTTATATTAACTTGGAGTATTGTGAATATTATACATAATACATAGGAATCATTTAATCCTTATTATTACAATTTTAACAATATATGGGTGAAATTTTTTACTAAATTAGCTCTAAGTTCTTTTCCAATTCTAAGATCTTATGATTCATATTTTCTTAGAGCTCAGTCAAAATATGCAACATTGTTTAAATACAGTTATTTCTCTACAACACAAAAGAATTCTTTCATCACTGAGTTAGTGTTATCCAGAGAAACAAAATGTGTGTGTGTGTGTGTAGATATAGATACAAGAGATGGAAACAGATTTATTTTAAGGAATTGGCTCGCATAGGCCAGCAAGTCCCAAATCTTCAGGGCAGGCTGGCAGGCAGGAGACCCAGGGAAGAGCTAATGTAGCAGTACTGACTCTGAAGGCAAATTAGAGTCAGAGCACTTCTTTCTCAGGGAATCTCAGTATTTTTCTCTTAAGGGCTTCAATGGATGAGGTCAGACCTATTACATTATGGAAGATAATTGTCTTTACTCAAAGTCTAGTGATTTAAATGTTAGTCACATCTAAAACCGATGTTTGTTCAAACATCTGGGTGCCAAAGTCAAGCCATGCTGACACCTAAAATTAACCACTAAAATTCTCATTATTACCTAAAGGGAGTGACGCTAGTGTCAGAGAGTGGTATTGGGTCACCTCCCTGTCTGTACTCTGAGACTTTAAAGATTTTCCTTTCTATGAATGTTGTCATTTTCATTGATAATGTAGGTCTACACATTTTCTCACGATGTAAACATATTCCATATTCTTTTCTGTTTTTCTAAAATGATCACTGAAATTGGTAATGTGGTTTGAAATGGTCAAGGCTTTTGTAAGAGTTTGCTGCCAAAGGTGACTTCCTTTCTCCATTGACCACAGTCCCCTTAGTTTCACTTTTCAGACCTGTGAGACATTTACCTGTCCCGAGAATTGTGAATGATCAATATGCATGATCTGAGAAAAGCCAAATAATGCACAAACACTTCCATTCTGACTCATCAGTTTCTGCACTCATATACGTGGAACGTTGTAAAAGACAGAAAACAAAGTGAGTATATTTCTGGGAGGACCAGCAATTTGTTTGTTTCTTTGGGCAACTTAGCTGAATTTCTGGAAAGAATTGAGAGAAAAAGATAATTTCAGGTTCATGTTTTTCTCTATATTTTAGATATAATTTCTCTGTGCCAAACGAGGTACCAAAAGTTAACAGACTTCATGAATTTCCACTTGAATTGAAATTTTCAGTGCAATAAGTGCTTTTTGTTATTTTTAAAAATCTTTATATTTTGGAGTTACAGATTAACATATTTACTAAAAAAAAAAACAGTACAATATCTGAGATAGTGGTTGAAGCTGAGGGGTGAGTACATGAGAACTCCTTATAATATTTTCTAATAGAAAATTTCATAATAGAAAGTTATAAAAAAATGTCTATGTGGCATGATGATATTTTGCTAGTATTTTTTTAAAAATGAAACACGCAATATGTTTTGCTGGTTACCTGCTCATTAAAGCTACCATTAGTGCAAGTTAGCTGATATTTTAAATTATATGACTATAATCTTTCCTCTTGCATTTGTCTTTAAACTTGTGGCTAACTCTATTAGTCCCCTTTGGGGAAGAGGGAGAAGTTTTCAATAGATACACAAATACTTTTTTTCTTTTTTTCTTTCTTTTTCTTTTTTATTTGTAGAAATACAAATTCTTAATCTTTGGTGCTCAACAAGTAGATGAAAGGAAAAATTCAATGGACCATCCCATATAAATAATTTTCAACAATACTTAAAGTTTTACTATGAGGAATACTGAAATGCTATCATTTGTTGGGAGATATTCTAGTATTTGCAAAGGATTGCTGGTTACTACAACCATCATTATTATTGTTATTATTATTTTTACCTACCATTATTTTAATACTCACCATGACTCTACTCATCACTGACCTAAGCCCAGTTCTTCACTGTGGCCTCAAGGAACCTTACAAAATATAAAAAAGAAAAAAAAAAAAATCCTTATCCCAAATTAAGTTTAAGGAAGAGTGAACTTCCTTTAGTGACTTCCTGTATGAACAATGACTTGAGACAAAAAAGTCATAGGTTGGTTTGTGTAGACTGCTATTTAAAGACCCTTAATTTCTCTGAAAGTTTTATCAACATAAAAGGTAATTTAAAGGGCTGCTTTCTTGGAGGTTGAACTGAGGTCTTCTAATTGCAGGGCATTCACATTTCCTTGTTCTACTTGATGTATGTAATGGATAACATACCTACTGGATCATTTTTAAAAACCCTCACATCTATACCATTAAATTTTTTCAAATAACATTTGTTTCAATAACAGTTTTCTTCTTACATAAACTAGATTTTTAATATCTGTTGTGTTTATGCAGCTTCAAATCTTCTCCCTTCTCTCCCAAATATGCAGCTCCTGCTGAGTTAATGGTTTTCTATCTTGCTATTTATAATATACTGATGTTTCTTACCAAGAATCTTTGGTTTAATCCGCAAAACTGAAATCGACCATCTGAGCCCACTGCCAGCGCTAAAGTAACACTGTTTTATTGCTATTATTCAGGCCCAGAAATATTTTCTGCACACACATTCATTTCAAAATTATGTAAAATAAAATCCTCCAAAGCTATCAGATTATAGCTCACAATTACTTTTGTACCTTAAAATTCTGTGGACATATTGCTGAAGGAGTGCAGGTACTATTTATGAAAATCATTCTTTGCTACAATTTTTCAGTGAGTTTAAATAGCATAATTTGGAAATTTATTACATTTGTTTTTCCTTCCCTTAATATGTCATCAACACTGGCTGCACATTCTTTGAATTGCAGTGAAGAATTTGGCTGTCTAGACACAACAATATAAAAACACAAGGCTTACTTCAAGTAAATCACCAACTCGTGTTAGCCAATAATGAGCAGGAAGATTTTCCTAAAGCTTTTGTTCTGTGTCATTGAAGGACTCGAAGATATAAAGACCACATGTATTTCATATTTCCTCTCTCATCTTTTCCATTCTATGAATAAAGACTTGCAAAAGAGAAACTCAAAAAAGTGCAGGGGTTGGCCCAAATTGTCTTACATTGATACATTCTCATCAGAGAGTACAATATGTGATGTCAACTTTGCCTAACAGATCTAGAAGCAAGAGATGTTACCTGTTTCCCTGACCTGCATTTGGGAAGCTTCTGTCCAGACTCTTATTTATTACGATAATATCACAGCCTACAGAAGGGAAAAAGAGCCTGGAATTTTGTGCATGGCCTCCTTCTTTTACGGACACAGAAACCACAAATAGATCAAAGGCATTTTTCAAAATCACTCAACAAATCCATGCTCTCTATTCCTCACATAACTTTCTTAAAAAAAAAAAAAGAATAGACCTAAAAACTTCTGCCCCTGACTTGAAAAAGTAGCTTAATTTATGGTAAGTTAATTTTACATAGAAAAAAAATTATTACTTTAATGCATGTGTGTCTAAATCATTTGCCTGGTAAAGACTCCTTAAAAAGCAGTTTTCAAAATTCAGATCTCCATCTGTTCCTTTTGGTAAAAATTAAGAAACACATGCCATCTTTGCTGTGGTTAGCCATGACAGAAAACACTGAAGCATGCCTTTTAGCTTCTCTAAAGGGATTTTTAAACCCTCATGAAAATTCCTTAAGCCGAAATACTAATGCTAATTTTGTGATGCTCTAATGGTTTTACTTGTTTGTTAATACAATAACATTCAAATCCTATTGTTAAATCTAGACATACCAAGAGACATTGCTAACTCTGTGTATGACAGATGACTCTCATATTCCCATTACAAGCAATTCAATAAGCAAAGCAATAAGGCATTTCACTGCATACTGTCTGCGGGGATGAACAATTTAAGGGACTTCTTCCTTTATTAAATTTGTTAGATTTTGGTGTTAAAAAGCTTTGGATTCAGATGTAAACTAGGCTATTCAGTAGTAGCCCTGCAATACTAAACTTAGAAGAGGTTTCAAGCTTTGTTTAAAGTGATTTTTTGGCATCAAAAATTCTTTCTGTAGCATCTTCATACACAAACCTTCCTCCAACACACACACACTTACATTTACACATCACATACCTACAATGCTCCTAACTTAACTTTTGAAGTTCAGTATCCCAAAAGAGAAGAGCGAAAGGCATATCCTCAGTATATGAGAATTTAAGAGAGACCGGCCTGCCCCATCACAAAATCTCTTTGAAGTTTCATGTCTTGAAATCTTACATTTTATTTTCTAAATTACTGAAAATTTTGCATCTGACTGCATAATTTGTTCCTGTCTTAATATAAATATTATGTCTCAAAGAACAAAGTGACCAAAACTGACATATCAAGAACTGGTATGCCTGTAGCTTCCCATAAACAGTGACAAAGGTCATGTGTGCCCTGTTTGAGAGTCTGGAAAGACAAAAGGTACCTGTAAACAAAATCAAATCTGTCTGAGGTTTAATATAATTGGCATAAATGTCAATTTCAGCTTCCTGGTTTGCATCCAAATAACCTAAGACAAGTCCAATTGGGGTCTAGAGATGAGGACAGAAGGCAGTCCAAGGTCTTCCAAAAGGCAAGCAGGAGATGCTGTTCAGGGGAGGCAGGTGGCTGAATATTGTTGTTCTTTAGTCACTATGTCCTACTCTTTTGAGACCCGGTGGACTGTAGCCCTCCAAGCTCCTCTTTTCATGGGATTTCTCAGGCAAGAATCCTGGAGTAGGTTGCTATTTCCTTCTCCAGGGGATCTTCCTGACACAGGGATAGAACCTGCATCTCCTGCATTGGCAGGCAGATTCTTTACTACTAAGTCACCAGGGAAGCCCGACTGAATATTAGAGGAATCAATTACTTGTTTGTTTATTCATTCTCTTCTGAACTTCAGGCACTGAAATAGAAAGCTAGCTATAAATACAAAAAATATGTAAATTACATTTTCTAACCAAAGGAGTTCACAAAGTAGTGGAAGAAAACAGACATCTACATTGGAAATTACAAATCAAGTGAGAAGGTAGAGAGACTTACTGCCTTTGGAACTGAGGAAGTGGCAGGAATGATAGCAGTGGCACAATAAGAAAATTCTGCCAATTTTGCCTCTTTTGTTGTCTTGAGAAGTTTAGGAATTGTTTTAAGTTTCATTGTACAACATGAGGATTATAGCCAATATTTTATAATAACTTTAAATGAAGTATAATCTATAAAAATTTTGAAACATTATATTGTACAGGTGAAACTAATATAATATTGTAAATCAACTATACTTCATTTTTTTTTAAAGAAGAATAGGTTTAAATTTCTGAAACAATGCTTAGTGTTCAGAGAGAAACATGAAGAATGCACGTTTGTTGCTTTCTTTGAACTAAGAACTCAATGTGAAGAGGTAATGTCTGACTTGTTTCAACACGATTGATTCTAAAGCCATCCTCATGAATGACTGATTATTTCAACAGGATGAGAACAGATTTCTTGATTTTAAAGATGCATCTTGATCTAATCAAGTTGCTTCTTCAGGAAGACAGGGTCAGATCCCAGAGGTCTTGCTCCAAGGAATAAGGTCCCAACTACCAAACTCGGTGATGAGACAAGACCTGAGTGGTCAAGCTAGATGTTCCCTCAAGATTAACATGATAGAGAATGAGGATACATAGAAGTAGTCAAGAAAGATATTCCATGTCACCATTTCGAGCAAGTCAGTGAGTAAGGTGATAGGAAACACAGCAGGAGAATTTTTGTGGACATTGGGAACACAACTTGATAAATTCACATTTGGACAAGTTGGTTTGCAATGCCTTACAAACCAGAAAAATGGGTGTGTAAAGTCTTTTATTAGGTTTATAAGTCCAGAAGTCAGGAGAGACATTATACTAGAAATCTGGGGAGGGGTATAGTGTTTAGAATATCAAAAATGACAGTAATTATGGGAGCTGTTTACTTAGGAACAATGGGTAGACTGGAATGAAGGAGACTAAAGCCATAGCCATGAGGGAAACCACACTGTCTGTGAATATAGAGGAGAGCCAACAAAGCGGAATGAAAAAAAAAAGTGCCCTGGGAAATTACAGAAGATCACAAGAGTGTATTTTCTTAGGAAACAATAAGAGAGGGTGTTTTTCTGAAAGGAGAAAGTGATCAAAGGTGTCAAATTCTTTTGAGGGATCAAGACAAGGGGGCAGATCTAAGGGCAGAAATGTCATCTGTGAGCTTAATGAAAGCAATTTCAGTCTGTGGAAGAGTAAGAAGCAATTTCCCCTTGAGAAACCAGCAGGAGGTTAGAAAGCAAAGACAAAACTACGGGTAATTTGTCTAAGCATTTGGGCTATAAAAAGCAGAGAGAGGTCAGTAGCTAAAGAGATGTGAGATCCAGGGAGAACTGTTCTGGTGCACTTGCCTTCTTCCTGTTCATCTTTTTGTTGGTTTAATATCATGCATTTGAGTCCAGTGAGTAAAACAGAACAAGAAAAATGGGAGAAATTGGAGACAGAAAAGAAGAGAGGATAATTTTCAGTTTCAGTTCAAGGATGGGGGAGTAGCCTGAGAGGAAGAATCAGATCCTTCCCATTAAAACTGTAGGAAAGGAACTTCTCTGGTGGTCCAGTGGTTAAAAATCTGCCTGCCAATGGAGGGGACAGAGGTTCAATCCCTGGTCCAGGAAGATCCCACATGCCTCAGAGCAACTAAGCCCCTGAGTTACAACTACTGAAGCTTGCCTGCTTACAGCCTGTGCTCCACTGCAATGAGAAGCCTGTACACTGCAGTAAGGAGTAGCCTCTGCTTGACGCAACTGGAGAAAGCCTGTATGCAGTTTAAAAAAAACAAAACAAAACTGTAGGAAAGGAAGAAAGAAAGGTGGGAGTAGTGTAGTGCTATGTAGACATAATTCTGGAACATTGAGAGAGTTTCTGTCTAAGGTCACCCAATTTTCTCTATTAGGATTCATTGCAGAAAATGAGGTGAGAAGTGAAGGGAAAAAATGGCTAGAGTCAGATGCTTGAGGGGAATTACTTAGGTTTGATATTACCATAATGAAAAGTAGAAGGACAAATTTGCTTAGGAAATAGAAAAAAAAAAAATGCCTATCAGTGTTCATGGGCCAGTAGAAGTGATTACTATGAATTTAATGCATATTGGTCACCCTTGCATTTTTGTTTTAATTTTCTGTAGCAGTGCTTAGATGCTCCGAAACTAATGTGAAGAATGTAGATTCATTACTGTCTCCAATGTAAGCCCTAGGTGTGAAGAGGTAAGATCGGGCTTATTCCAACAAGACTAATTCTAAACACATTGTCAAGCATTACTGATTTATTCCAACAGGATAAATTCACTTTGTTGCTTTGAAAGACCTCTCTTAATTTAATCCAGGTCAGGTCATGGAGGTCAAAAAGATAGTCTTAGCTACAAAATTGAGTGACCGGACAAGACTTGAATGACCAAACTAGATATCACTCCCATTTTTAGGGGAGTGGAGATCCAACAGAGTGTATACTGAGTTCAACACCAGTTGTTGTAGAATAAGAGGAACCAGTTCTTAGAACTAATTTGGTCACAAGAATGTTTAATTTGTTGTACAAAGTCAGAGAACAAAGGACTATGCTAACTTGATAAGATATTTTTGGCCAAATTTTTTAAAATTCCTACTACTTAAGAGAAATTGGCCTGAGAAGTTGAGTTGAATTTACAGATAGGAATTAAATGGCCTCCACCGTGTGGACTGAAGGGTTGCAGAATCAGGCAGATTACAAAACAAAGCTTTGTAATCTTAGAAGAACTCACTCCCCACCCTCAATTCCCTAATCATATACTCAGAGCATTTGTGTGGTATCACCAAAATGATGGGTGCTGTAGCAACTCCATGGGAATGAAGAGAATATGCTGTGATCATGAGTAAATGTATTATAATGAAAAGAAAGAGGAACACAGAAAAATGACAACAGAACCAAAGTGAAAGAGAGGTCAGAAGTTCAAAAATTCCTAAGGAAAATTGCACATGGGAATAAAAACAGAGTAAAAAGATATAGAAATGCTAGTAGCCCTTCTTAGTTTCCTTCAGATATAATATTGGTTTGTATGGTATAATGTAGGGATGTAGGAAAAAGGAGCAAATACTTGGGATAGATGAAGAAAAGAAAATAAGTGTAGATAATAGGAGTCAAGTGTACTATTCAACAAGAAGCAATTAGATAAGAACCAAGCAAGGATGCACTGAAACAGAGCAACATGACCACTGGGGAAGCCAGTAGGAAGCTTCCAGAGGAGTAGGAACACAATATGAGAAACTGGAATCTAGAGCTGTGCTGTGCTTAGTCGCTCAGTCGTGTCCAACTCCTTGCGACCCCAGGGACTGCAGCCCTCCAGGCTCCTCTGTCCACAGGGATTCTCCAGGCAAGAATACTGGAGTGGGTTGCCAAGCCCTCCTCCAGGGGATCTCCTCAACCCAGGGATCGAACCCAGGCCTCCTGCATTGCAGGCAGATTCTTTACCAGCTGAGCTACCAGGTAAGCCTGGAATCTAGAGTATTGGTTCTTAAATACTATATACTGCTATTGCTCTCAAAATTTTTTTAGGAAGTTGCTTTAACTAAGATTTGTCATAATTACCCTAAAGCATAAGAGCAAACCATATGCAATTTAAGAATAAGAATAATCACACAATTTTTAACACTGCTGTTGCAATGACTGTTTGGCTGTACCTTTTATTTAATAATGCTGTGAAACCCAAATCTTTGAATATATATGTCATCACATACACTTACATGCCTTTGAACTTTTGATGATGAAAGTGATGAAAACATTATCACACATGTAAATATGATTTCATCCCCCACATTGTCTTAGTTTTGGAAAACATGCTGCTTGAACAGTCCAAAATTTTTCAAACTTCATTGTCTCGAATTATAGTTGGATTAATCACCAGGGGTCAGCAAATATTTTCTGGAAAGGCCCAGACATTAAATTTCTTAGGCTTTGTGGTCCCAGGGTATCTTTTGTAAGACATATCAGTAGACAATAGGTAAACAAATGACCGTGGCTGTGTTTCAATAAAACTTTAATTATCCAAACAGGTAGAGGGTCAGATTTGCCCATGGGTATAATTTGCAAACCCCTCGATTAGTCTGTGAATTTATAAATTAATTAAATTCTTTAATCCAAATATCTTGTTTACATAATCTATTTATAATTTAACTAAAAGCTTATAGAACCTGATTCAAACCATAATTATTTTATTTATATGTCAACAATGAAGAAAATAATTTATGTCGTATAAACAAATTTTATTTAATACTTCATTAAGCAGACAGCTTTCTTTTAGAGAATTGAAAAGTAGGCAGGAAGGAAGGAAGTCACTAATAAAATTATTAACTTTGTTACCCAACAAAAGTGGTACTTCTTTCTCTTTATATTTCTTCTTTACTAATTTGAAACACACACACACAGAAGAATATTGTTCTATTCTCCGTGCATTCCTACTATAACACTTTTAATTCTTTTTGAAGCAACATAGATGATTCTGCCTATAGGAGAAAAGGTCAAAATAAAAAGGGAAATTTGTAATATTTTCACATTCATGAGATAGAATGTACATCCGGACATCTGTAAACCAACCACTCTGTCTCAGGCATGAGGTATCACCAGTCCAGCCTCTCATGAGCACCATGCCTGGACTCTTTCTCTCCAGATATCCAATGCCCAGACTTGACCCTATCTGTTCTTTTACAGAATTCTGAGAGAATCCAGGGCATAATCAGGAGCTATCTTACAGGTTCCTGCAGAGAAATACTCATGGCAGTAGAGGCAGGGGGACACTCAGCAAAGTCTCAGGGCACACAAGAGTGTCCTTCTGCTGGAAATTTCCCAAGGATTAGGCAGTCATCCAACACGTCCACAGACACTGGCTTTCATGTGTTCCTGAAAAATGGCCACCAAAATACTCAGTCTCTCTGCCCACTTCCTCTACTGCAAGCTTACACTTCTCCACCAGCACAAGCTTCCACCACTGCTCCCCTTCTTCCCCTGCCACACACCCTTCAAGGTTACAACCAACCACCCTTTCCTCCTTCCTAAACAACTTGTCTTCCTGAGGTGGGGCAGAGATAGAGACCTTAAGTCTCTTCTATTCCATTAACAACATAAAGTGTTGTACAGTCCTCAGGGACTTTCCTTTTAATATTCGAAAGCCTCTTTGAAAGTAAAATAAATAAATAAATAACTGAACATTAACTTTCTCCTTGCATTCTTGCTATATTGCTAACTTGGGAACATTACGCTCTCCAAAAATAAAAAATTAAAAAATACTGTCTTCTTCTGGCATTCCTACTGTAACAATTGGAACTCTTTCAGCTGTGACACGTATGATTCTGCTATCAGAGGAAATGTGCAAAAGAAAAGGAAAAATTTAATAGTTCACATGCATAGTAAAAAGCTGAAATCCCTTCTATGGCCTGCAGGCCTTCCACGATCTGTGTTTTCTTCAGTCCTTGACATCACCTCCTGTTACTCTGCCCTTTCACTTCCTACTGGAGAACCACATTGTCTTCTTCTTTATCTGAAAATTGTCAGTGCATTCTCATCACCGGGCCTTTGCATTTGCTGCAGCCTCACTTAGAATGGTTTCTTTCTCCAGATATATACTAGTTATTTCAGTCCCTCACATCTTTACTCAAAAGTCATTTTCTCAGTAAAAGCCTCACTTGCCATTTTATCCAAAATTACAAACATCTTTGCCCAATCATTTATATCCTTTTTCTTTCAATTTTCTTTATAGCTAGCTAGTTGGAAGAAGCACAAGCTGGAACCAAGATTGCCGGGAGAAATATCAATAACCTCAGATATGCAGATGACACCACCCTTATGGCAGAAAGTGAAGAGGAACTCAAAGTCTCTTGATGAAAGTGAAAGAGGAGAGTGAAAAAGTTGGCTTAAAGCTCAACATTCCGAAAACGAAGATCATGGCATCTGGTCCCATCACTTCATGGGAAATAGATGGGGAAACAATGGAAACAGTGTCAGACTTTATTTTTGGGGGCTCCAAAATCACTGCAGATGGTGACTGCAGCCATGAAATTAAAAGACGCTTACTCCTTGGAAGGGAAGTTATGACCAACCTAGATAGCATATTGAAAAGCAGAGACATTACTTTGCCAACAAAGGCTCATCTAGTCAAAGGCTATGGTTTTTCCAGTGGTCATGTATGGATGTGAGAGTTGGACTGTGAAGACAGCTGAGCATCGAAGAATTGATGCTTTTGAACTGTGGTGTTGGAGAAGACTCTCAAGAGTCCCGTGGACTACAAGGAGATCCAATCAGTCCATTCCAAAGGAGATCAGTCCTGGGTGTTCTTTGGAAGGAATGATGCTAAAGCTGAAACTCCAGTACTTTGGCCACCTCATGCAAAGAGTTGATTCATTGGAAAAGACTCTGATGCTGGGAGGGATTGGGGGCAGGAGAAGGGGACGACAGAGGATGAGATGGCTGGATGGCATCACCGACTCAATGGACGTGAGTTTGAGTGAACTCCTCGAGTTGGTGATGGACAGGGAGGCCTGGCGTGCTGCAACTCATGGGGTCGCAAAGAGTCGGACACGACTGACTGAACTGAACTGAACTCCTTTTTCATTTTATATTGTTTATTGTTTGCTTTCTTTATTCAGCAGTCCTAGGTGTTAGTTGTGGCACTCGGGATCTTTAGTTGCAGTGTGTGGGATCTAGTTCCCTGACCAGGGATTGAACCCAAGACACCTGCAGTAGGAGTTCAGAGTGTTAGCCACTGGACCACCAGGGAAGTCCTCTATATTGTTTATTGTTAATCTCCTCTTTGGAGAATGTAGTTTCCAGGAGGGCTAGATTTTTTCTCTATTCTTGTTGCATCTCCACTGCCTAGCATGCTGTAGCACTCAATACATATTTTTTGAATTAAATGAATACTTGATTTATTTTAAAGTGAAAGATGGACAGTATACTCATCATTGCTGTGTACTTATTCACTAGTCATGTCTAACCCTTTGCACCCACCACACTCCTCTGTCCATGGGATGTCCCAGGCAAGAAAACTGGAGCAGTTTGCCATTTCCTTCTCCAAGGGATCGTCCCAACCCAGGGATCAAACCCAAGACTCCTGCATTTCAGGCAGATTCTTTACCACTGAGCCACCTGGGAAGCCTCTACTGCTCAGCACAAGGAAGAGGCAATGGTAAAGCATAGTCTCTGACAAAGTTTACTGCACTCCCTGCAATAAACACCCTTCTGTTTTCTAGGCAGTTGCAGAGTGGCAGGTATATAATGCTGCAGCAAAAGTGGTCATGAAAATTCAAGCTATCTCTTTGTTATATAGCTGCAAAATCCTGATTTTTTTCCTAGTAAATAGGTGTCCCATCAGTATGAATGACTTCACAGCACATATGACAGGCATTATCTTACACTTTGAAATGGAACTGACAAGACTGAACACATCGTGAGCTATACAATGATTCACTAAACAAGAATTCTGCTGTAATTACATTCTTTTGTACCTCCTGCACAAACACTAAAATCTGACTACAGGCATCAGAGCAAATTTTTGTGTTTAAGCAGAATACGCTTGTTAAAAGATTAATACAATATCTTCCAAAATTTGTCATGAGATATGCTGATTCATCTCATGACTTCTACAATGGACCAAATATTGAGCAAAGACATTTCATAAAACTCTGATTGTGCATGATTTTTGCCATTCCGATGCAATATATATATATATATATATATATATATATATATATCTCACTAATCACTAGCAACTGTGTTAAGCTTTTAACACAGTCATATAAAATGTGGTAGAACACTTCATAATAACTTCAAGAGACGAAAGCCCAAATGTCCTTGGGTTTGCTGTGATCAAACTGTGCTCAAGTTATCAATGTCATGCCCATCTGTAGCATAGCTTCAAGGGCTTGAGATTAACATTTGGAAATAGTGTAAGCAGATAAGGCAGATGTTCACCAGAAAAAGAGAACCAGGAATGGCTATTTTGACGTAAGAGAAACAATTTTGACCTAAGTCAAGTTTTGTCATCTAAGCCTGGCTCCAATGCTTGCCCTTGAACAGTTCTGAATAATGTTCTGAAGGGAGGAATGTCATAAAACAATAGTGCAGCCTAGGGGCAGAGTCCTGTTCTTCACAGCCCTGTTCCTCAAGGATACAGGCAATAATTTATCTTTGAGTAAGAAAGTAGGAGGAACAAATTTAGAATCAAACACTTTGCCTGCCAGAGACTAGAAGGGTTCAAACAAACCTTGTGGGTTCCAGGACTCAGAGACCCCACAGACTGAGCCAGAACTGTATCTGAGTGTCTCCTGTGGAGGTACGGCTCATGGTGAAGAGTTCTGATAAAATGTGGTCCACTGGAGAAGGGAATGGAAAACCACTTCAGTATTCCTGCCTTGAGAACCCCATGAACAGTATGAAAAGGCAAAAAGATAGGACACTGAAAAATTAACTCCCCAGTGCAGTAGGTGCCCGATATGCTACTGGAGATCAGTGGAGAAATAACTCCAGAAAAATGAAGAGATGGAGCCAAAGCAAAAACAGCACCCAGTTGTGGATGTCACTGATGATGGAGTAAAGTTTGATGCTGTAAAGAGGTTATTGCGTAAGAACCTGGAATGTTAGGTCCATGAATCAAGGCAAATTCAGATCAGATCAGTCGCTCAGTCATGTCCAACTGTTTGCGACCCCATGAATCGCAGCACACCAGGTCTCCCTGTCCATCACCAACTCCTGGAGTTTACTCAGACTCACGTCCATCAAGTCAGTGATGCCATCCAGCCATCTCACCCTCTGTCGTCCCCTTCTCCTCCTGCCCCCAATCCCTCCCAGCATCAGAGTCTTTTCCAATGAATCAACTCTTCGCATGAGGTGGCCAAAGTACTGAAGTTTCAGCTTTAGCATCATTCCTTCCAAAGAAATCCCAGGGCTGATCTCCTTCAGAATGGACTGGTTGGATCTCCTTGCAGTCCAAGGGACTCTCAAGAGTCTTCTCCAACACCACGGTTCAAAAGCATCAATTCTTCAGCGCTCAGCCTTCTTCACAGTCCAACTCTCACATCCATACATGACCACAGGAAAAACCATAGCCTTGACTAGACGAACCTTTGTTGGCAAAGTAATGTCTCTGCTTTTGAATATGCTATCTAGGTTGGTCATAACTTACCTTCCAAGGAGTAAGCGTCTTTTAATTTCATGGCTGCAGTCACCATCTGTAGTGATTTTGGAGCCCAGAAAAATAAAGTCTGACACTGTTTCCACTGTTTCCCCATCTATTTCCCATGAAGTGATGGGACCAGCTGCCATGATCTTCATTTTCTGAATGTTGAGCTTTAAGCCAACTTTTTCACTCTCCACTTTCACTTTCATCTGGTCAAACAGGAGAAGGCAAAAGTGAACATCCACATTTTAGAAATTAGTGAACTAAAATAGACTAGAATGGGTGAATTTAACTCAGATAACAATTATATCTACTACTGTGGGCAAGAATCCCTTAGAAGAAATGGAGTAGCCACAATAGTCAACAAAAGAGTCCAAAATGCAGTACTTGGAGGCAGTCTCAAAAATGACAGAATGATCTCTGTTCATTTCCAAGGTAAGCCATTCAATATCACAGTAATGCAAGTCTATGCCCCAACCAGTAATGCTGAAGAAGCTCAAGTTGAATGGTTCTAGAAAGACCTACAAGACCTTCTAGAACTAACACCCAAAAAAGATGTCCTTTTCGTTATAAGGCACTGGAATGCAAAAGTAGGAAGTCAAGAAACACCTGGAGTAAAGGGCAAATTTGGCCTTGGAGTACAGAATGAAACAGGGCAAAGGCTAATAGAGTTTTGCCAAGAGAACACACTGGTCATAGCAAACACCCTCTTCCAACAACACAAGAGAAGACTCTACACATGAACATCACCAGATGGTCAATAGCAAAATCAGATTGATTATAGTCTTTGCAGCCAAAGATGGAGAAGCCGTATACAGTCAGCAAAAACAAGACTGGGAGCTGACTGTGGCTAAGATCATGAACTCTTTATTGCCAAATTCAGACTTAAATTGAAGAAAGTAGGGAAAACCACTAGACCATTCAGGTATGACCTAAATCAAATCCCTTATGATTATACAGTGGAAGTGACAAATAGATTCAAGGGATTAGATCTGATAGAGTGCCTGATGAACTATGGCCAAAGGTTCCTGACATTGTACAGGAGGAAGGGATCAAGACCATCCCCAAGAAAAAGAAATGCAAAAAGGCAAAATCGTTGTCTGAGGAGGCCTTACAAATAGCCTTGAAAAAAAGAGAAGCCAAAAGCAAAGGAGAAAAGGAAAGATATATCCATTTGAATGCAGAGTTCCAAAGAATAGCAAGGAGAGATAAGAAAGACTTCCTCAGTGATTAGTGCAAAGAAAGAGAGGAAAACAATAGAATGAGAAGACTAGAAATCTCTTCAAGAAAATTAGAGATATCAAGGGAACATTTCATGCAAAGATGGGCTCAATAAAGGACAGAAATTGTACGGACCTAACAGAAGCAGAAGATATTAAGAAGAGGTGGCAAGAATACACAGAAGAACTGTACAAAAAAGCTCTTCATGACCCAGATAGTCACTATGGTATGATCACCCACCTGCAGCCAGATATCCTGGAATGTGAAGTCAAGTGAGCCTTAGGAAGAATCACTACAAACAAAACTAATGGAGGTGATGGAATTCCAGTTGAGCTATTTCAAATCCTAAAAGATGGTGCTGTGAAAGTGCTGCACTTAATATGCCAGCAAACTTGGAAAATTCCACAGTGTCCATAGGACTGGAAAAGGTCAGTTTTCTTTCCAATCCCAAAGAAAGACAATGCCAAAGAATATTCAAGCTACTGCACAATGGCATTAACCTCATATGTTAGTAAAGTAATGCTCAAAATTCCAAGCCAGGCTTTAACAGTATGTAAACCATGATATTCCAGATGTTCAAACTGGTTTTAGAAAAGGTAGCGGAACCAGAGATCAAATTGCCAACATCTGTTGGATCATCCAAAAAGCAAGAGAGTTCCAGAAAAATATTTACTCTGCTTTGTTGACCAAGCCAAAGCCTTTGACTGTGTGGATCACAACAAACTGTGGAAAACTCTTAAAGCGATGGAAATACCAGACCACTTGACCTGCCTCCTGAGAAATCTGTATGCAGATTAGTTGGAACTGAACATGGAATAACATACTGGTTCCAAATCGGGAAAGGAGTATATCAAGGCTGTATATTGTCACTCTGTTTGTTTAACTTATATGCAGAGTACATCTTGAGAAACGTTGGGCTGGATGAAGCACAAGCTGGGATCAAGATTGCTGTGAGAGTTAGCAATAACCTCAGATACGCAGATGACACCACCCTTATGGCTGAAAGTGAGGAAGGCCTAAAGAGCCTCTTGATGAAAGTGAAACAGGAGAGTGAAAAAGTTGGCTTAAAGTTCAACATTCGAAAAACTAAGATCATGGCATCTGGTCCCATCACTTCATGGCAAATAGATGGGGAAACAATGGAAACAGTGAGAGACTTTATTTTTTTTGGTCTTCAAAATCACTGGAGGTGGTGACTTCAACCATGAAATTAAAAGACTTTTATTCCTTGGAAGAAAAGGTATGACCAACCTAGACAGCATATTAAAAAGCAGAGATATTACTTTGCCAACAAAAGTACATCTAGTCAAAGCTTTGATTTTTCCAGTAGTCATGTATGGATGTGAGCGTTGGAGTATAAAGAAAGCTGAGTGCCAAAGAATTGATCTTTTGAACTGTTGTGTTGAAGAAGACTCTTGAGAGTCCCTTGGACTGCAAGGAGATTAAACCAGTCCATCTTAAAGGAAATCTGTTCTGAATATTCATTGCAAGGACTGATAGTGAAGCTGAAACTCCAATACTTTGATCACCTGATTCGAAGAACTGATTCATTTGAAAAGACCCTGATTCTGGGAAAAATTGAAGGTGGAAGGAGAAGCGGACGACAGAGGATGAGATGGTTGGATGGTATCACCAACTCGATGGACATGAGTGTGAGTAAGCTCTGGGAGATGGTGATGGACTGGGAAGCCTGGCATACTGCAATCCATGGGATCACAAAGATTTGTACATGACTGAGCAACTGAACTAAACTGATATCTTTGAGAGCTGCTGGAACAAAGGTCCCTGTGAAGATGTGATGGACTGAAAGAACTAGCGTATGTCTGGAAAAAGAAACCATTCTAAGTGAGGCTGCAGCAAATGCAAAGGCCCTGTGATGAGAATGTGCTGACAGTTTTCAGATAAAGAAGAACACAGTGTGGCTCTGCACTTGGAATGATGTTGTTGACCCTCCTGACTTCAATCAACTAAAGGTTGAACTCTGTTGACCTTTGCCTCAATTCTATGCTGAATTCCCCTCTGCTCAAGCTCCCCCATGAATATGCATGTGTCTATCCTTAGCTTAATACTGTCCCAATTTTGCTGTTGGGGAGACATGGCTTTGCATCTGTGTATACATCAACAAATACATCCTCCCATCCAAATTGCAGATTGAAGTCCATACCCCATTGCTCAACTTGCTACCATATATAAGTTTTCAGGTATACACAACTCACCAAAGTGTATAACTTTCCCAATGGTCACTGAATTCTCTAATTAAACTAGCAAGCACATATTGCGCAATATGAGTTGACCAAGGGTAACTGGGGTACTTTGATGATTTCACCCTGATGAAGTTACTAAACCTATATATAATTTTCATAAATGACATTTTATTTAAAATGTTACTTTAAAATAGCATTATTATAGCTGTCTTTTGAGTTAGGCATTGTATACATATCTCTAATCCCCTCAACAACCCTGCAAACTAGGATTCTCATCCCCTTTCTTCTTAAATGAATAAATTCAAGCTCAGAGAAAGGAAGTGATATGTCCAAGTTTACACAGCTGTTCACTGGAAAAGACTCTGATGCTGGGAGGGATTGGGGGCAGGAGGAGAAGGGGACGACAGAGGATGAGATGGCTGGATGGCATCACTGACTCGATGGACGTGAGTCTGAGTAAACTCCAGGAGTTGGTGATGGACAGGGAGGCCTGGTGTGCTGCGATTCATGGGGTCGCAAAGAGTCGGACACGACTGAGAGACTGAACTGAACTGAACTGAACACAGCTGTTAACTACTAGAGAAGATTTATTGCAAATCTACCTGATTGTGACTCTCCTCAGGGAGACTGGTAGAGTCTGTGAAAAAAGTGATGGGCAAGATCATTTTGATTAAAATCTAGGGACCATACTCTCTATTCTCAAATACTATGAAAGGGTCACATAGTTTACTTTAGAATAACTCATGTTATGTTCTTTTCTGTTCCATTCATCACCCTTGAGTTTCTTCAGTGACCTTTCTTTTCCACAATTATATGAAAAAATTCTCACTGGTCCTAAGTCTTCACTGTACGGTTCTTCTGCCCTTCCTCCCACATCTGGATCACAAATGCAGTTCCATTAAACTTTGAATGAACAAAACTTTGAACAAAACCTTCTTTAGTTTGAAACAGTGTTTCTCAATTTTTTTTTTCCACAAATTTTTCCTGAAGAAATTTCTCAGTCATTTTCCTCCCAGTTATCCTTTCCATGAAATTTTAATATCAGAGATATACATGTCTGGTTTTGTATTGTTGCCCTCTGAAGGGCCATCAGTTCAGTTTGGTTCAGTCGCTCATTTGTGTCCAGTTCTTTGCAACCCCATGGACTGCAGCATGCCAGGCTTCCCCATCCATCTCCAGTTCCTGGAGCTTACTCAAACTCATGTCCATCGGGTTGGTGATGCCATCCAACATGGCAACTGAAGGGCCATAAACCATTGTAATAGCTGAGCCACTCTCCTCTCACCTAATCTTCAAAAACCAATTTTAACTGCTTTGGGTGAGAACGCATGGTTTAGAGCAGATTCTCAGCCTTAGCACTATTGACAGATAATTCTTTGCTGTAGGGTGTTGTCTTGTTATTTAGAATATTTAGTAGCTTCCCTGGTCCACTGTATAGCTGCCAGTAGCAATCCCAGTTGTGACAACCTAAAGTGTACCCAAAGTGTCTTCAGACATTGCCAAATGTCCCCTAGGAGGTAAAACTGCCTTGGTTAGAACCACTACTTTAGAGGGGAGAAGAGATGAATGTCCAAATGGCCAAGAGTAGAAAGAAAAAACTTTGAACATTTACATAATAAGAAAAAATGAAACCTGGAAAAGGACCCTCACTTAAACTTGACCGTGCCTGCACCTGATCTTGGACTTCCAGACTCCAAAAGTGTGAGCAATAAATTTCTGCTATTTCTACGTAACCCAGTCTGTGGTATTTTATTGCAGCTCAAATGGACTAAGACACATGGCAACCAGAAGAGAAGCCCAGAAAACTCCAGGTTAGAGGTCTCCAAAATGAAATAGATAAGCTACCGGATAAATCTGAAAACATTAGACAACTTGACAAGAGTCATGGCTCCGATTTTTCTGATAAAACATAGAAAACCAAGTAAACAAACAAATAAAACAACTATTAACTCTTGGAAGGAAGTTGTGGGTAGAATTTAAATTTTCATAATAATCTGGGCAGTATCTAACAAAGTATGTTTTCACTGAAGCAAAATTGTCACATAATTAAATAAGGGGGGATAAAGAACAGGAAAGGTGTAAATATCAGAGTTAGGATAACAAAGGCAGGGTAAATACAGCTGAATCTTTACCTTATATGGTAAAAAGTCAGGTGTAGTGCCCCAAACTGAAATAATCAGGAACAAGTAATATAAGAATCTCATTTAGAAATATGGAAGTCAATAAGTAAAAAATCAGCTAAAAGAACAAAAACAAAACAAAAGAAAGAAGTGGGTTTTTTGTTTTGTTTTGTTTTGTTTTGTTTTCCCCTGAAGTGGAGAAAATAAGGAAGAAGGAGAGAAGCAGACACCAATATTTAAACTGTAGTGTTCTTGCCTGGAGAGTCCCAGGGACGGAGAAGTCTGGTAGGCTGCCATCTGTAGTCGCACAGAATTGGACATGACTGAAGCAACTTAGCAACAGCAGCAGGGACTTCCCTGGTGGTCCAGTGGTTAAGATTTTACCTCCCAGAGCTGAGGGTGCAGGTTCAATCCCTGGTCAGGGATCTTACATGCCTCAAAGTCAAAAACTGAAACATAAAACTGCAGCAATATTATAACAAATTCAATACAAATTTTAAAAATAATCCATATCGAAAAATCTTTTAAAAAATAAAACAAAGAGCTTTATAAAATATGACTTTTCAAATAGTTTTCATATATAAGAATAAAAAAATGTATCTTTAATTGAAGTACAGTTAAATGGGGCTTCTCTGGTGGCTCAGATGGTAAAGAATCTGCCTGCAGTTCAGGAGACTGGGATTTGATCCCTGGGTTGAGAAGATCCCCTGGAGAAAGAAATGGCTACCCACTCAAGTATTCATGCCTGGAGAATTCCATGGACGAAGGAGCCTGACAAGTTATAGTCTACGGGGTCACAAAGAATCAGACATGACTGAGCAACTAACATAGTTAAAGTGTAATGATTTACATTTTACTAGTTTCAGTTGTGTAACAGAGTGATTCAATACTTTTATAAATTATACTCCACTTAAAGTTATTATAAAATTTTGGCTGTATTCCCTGTACTGTACAGTATATCCTTGTGTCTTACTCACTTTATATATAGTAGTTTGTATCTCTTGAAAAACAAAAAGAGTATTAAAAAAAAATAAGAGAAGGAAGAAAGAGAATACCAGTAGGAGGTTCACGAGCCATTTAAAAAGCCAAAGTCAACTTTTAAGTATATTTTAGTTTTAATATTTAAAGGTGTCAACTATTCTTTTTTTTTTTTTTTTCATTCAACTATTCTTAAGCTAATGAATTTTTTAGAAAATCTAAACATACTGACTTAAGTCAGGAAAGTATCCAGGAAAAAGCATGCTATTTAATGATTAAATGATACATGGAGATGTATCTAAGTTATATAGGAAGCATCATAATGCAAACTGATTTTTTTTTAACAGTTAAATTAGGCAGAAAGAATTCTTGGAAGTTTATGGTTAATGGTATAGTTTTTGTTTTTTTTTTTTTCATATTCCTGGATCCTGTCTCACAGAATCATATAATACAGCAAACCAAAAAAACCACAGACAACATTTGATATAAAACCATGTGATAAGGTATCCCCACAAATTTCAAACAAGAGGATGGAAACAAAAGCCAACAGCCACAAGAGCTGCATGCTATTGGCACCTATAAAGGAAAAAAAGTTGCCAAAATAGCCAATAGGTATTCATTGGAAAATGGTGCATGTCCATTAAAGAGTGGCAGCTAAAACTGGGAATTTTGTGGAATCCAAAAAAGTGAGTGCGAGACACCTATAGTGAGTCCTGTAGAGCAGGTCAGCTCCATGAACTCTCGGAACTGAGCCACTGGGCCTCAATCTAAATGGAACAGAGTATGATGCGAAGGAAAGATCAAAGTAAAAGCCAGGAAATCTCAGAAAGTAAGCGGTCCCGAAACTTCCCTGGTGGTCCAGTAGTTAAGTCTCTGCAGTTCCACTGAAAGGGGTACAAGGTTTCATCTCTGGTCAGGGAACTAAGATCCTACATGCTGGGCAGCCAAAAAGAAAGAGAGAGAGAGCATAAGGAGCAGAATAGCACACCTTCAGAAAATGAAAGTGCCCTAGAAAAAGCATGCCCATAAAATATATCAAAACTATAACCTTCTATTTCAAAACAAACTAAAAGACATTAAGCACCCTATATGAGACAGAGGACAAGATGGTTGGATGGCATCACTGACCCAATGGACTTGAGTTTGAGCAAGCTCCAGGAGATGGTGAAGGGCAGGGAAGCCTGGCATGCTGTAGCTCGTGAGGTCGCAAAGAGTCGGACATGACTGAGCAACTGAACAGCAAAATGAGGCTTGAAAGAATGATGTTCTGATTTGAGTTAGAAAAACTCAAAAATGGCATGACAGAACTCAGTGAAGAATTAAAAATAAAATAGTTTCAAAAATAAAAGCTAAACTAAAATAGCATGAAAGCAATCGAGTACAAGCAAGTGAATAAAAGGAATAGAAGCTTAAAGGGGAGAAAAGATTTAAAATAAAAAATAAGCTAAAGAAAATAGACTTACATGACAATAGAGAAGACAGAGAAAAAATATCTAACGTGTGGATAACAGGTTAGATAAGAAAGCCAAAGGTTTAGATAAGAAAGCCAAAGGTTTAGATAAGAAAGCCAAAGAAAGAAAAGAAAAAATATATATGAAACTATAATTTAAGAAAGTTTTTCTGAAACACCAATTTAAAGAGTAAATTTCATACCTAGAATTTCTACATAGAATGACCTACTCTAAGGTGTAATCTAGTAGAATCACTGGGCTTATAAACCTTGGCATCTGGGCAAAAGCAATAAGGAACTTGGAAAGAAAATTAGATGCTCATCAGACTTTAATTCTGGAGGAAAATGAAGTAAGTATTAATTTTATTTGGTTATGCCATGCAGCTTGCAGGATCTTACTTCCCCAAGCAGGGACTGAACCTAGGCCATGGCAGCCAAAACAGCAAGTACTAACCCCTGGTCTGCCAGGGAATTCTCTAGAGTAAGAACATAAAATATTCATAGGAAACAAATGTGAGTCAAAAATTTTATATCCTGCAAGATTGACTTCCATATATGAAAGACCTGTAGTAGATGTTGTCAACATATAAGATCTCAAGAAAATAATGGTTTCATCAGCCTATCCAGCTGAATCTATTAGAAAATAATTTTCAGATAACAAATAACTAGACACTTAAAGACCAAATAAGGGACATATGCTAACAATGTAGATGTACCACATATATTTTTAAGAACATGGTGGAGGCAGGAGAATGGAGAAGAAAATTCAAAAACTATTCAATTGTTTCAATAACAATTAGAGGTGATAGGAATTCTAACAAACCTCTGATTTGGATTTTCCAGACTATTTGTTTATGAGACCAAAAATACAGGAATATTTTAACTCTTCATGGATATAAACAGTTAGAGATTATTAGATATGTGACATGTTGCTCTTCTTCTACACATGAAATTTCTCAAACATATCAGATCTGGTTCCTGCGCAATGTCACATAAAAAGAATTTTACATTGATTTTGCATGAAATTGTTGCAAAGAATGTTTTTCATTAAAATACAGACTTCTAAAATGGCTTAAATTAAATTTTAATAAGCATCAAAGATTGTTTTATATCAAATGAGAACCCAATAAACTTCCTGAAGCACATTTTCATAAAACAGCACTTTGGTTCTGTTTGCAATATTGACAAATGAGGAACTGCTTAAATTGCTGGCATACTGACCATTTACTTTGTTTTATTACCGCAGTTAATCCCTTATATTGTAATAGTCCCTAGTGTGCGTGTAACAAATGAGTTAGAATCTATCCCAACACTGTTCCATATGCTGCTCTGAGCCAGTAAAGTCTGAAGCAAGCTGACCCACTAGGATTTTAGTTGATGTGTGCATCAAGACACGTTCACAGCCTACTTGGAATTACTCAGAGTAAATGATTCATATGATATTCACATCTTTGGCTCTATAAGTCTTGTTGAGCTTGTTTTTTGTTGAGTTCAACTCTCCCTTCCCACACACAGATATTAAATAGGTAAGATATGGGCTTTATCTCATGATGTACTCTGCATATAAGTTAAATAAGCAGGGTGACAATATACAGCCTTGACGTGCTCCTTTCCCGATTTGGAACCAGTCTGTTGCTCCATGTCCAGTTCTAACTGCTGCTTCCTGACCTGCATACAGATTTCTCAAGAGGCATGTCAGGTGGTCTGGTATTCCCATCTCTTGCAGAATTTTCCACAATTTGTGGTGATTCACACAGTCAAAGTCTTTGGCATAGTCAATAAAACAGAAATAGATGTTTTTCTGGAACTCTCTTGCCAACAGATGTTGGCAATTTGATCTCTGGTTCCTCTGCCTTTTTTAAAACCAGCTTGAACATCTGGAAGTTCATGGCTCATATACTGTTGAAGTGTGGCTTGGAGAATTTTGAGCATTACTTTACTAGCTTGTGAGATGAGCGCAATTATGCGGTAACTCGAACGTTCGTTGACATTGCTTTTCTTTGGGACTGGAATGAAAACTGACCTTTTCCAGTCCTGTGGCCACTGCTGAGTTTTCCAAATTTACTGGCATATTGAGTGCAGCACTTTCACAGCACCATTTTTTAGGATTTGAAATAACTCAACTGGAATTCCATCACATCCACTAGCTTTGTTTGTAGTGATTCTTCCTAAGGCTCACTTGACTTCGCATTCCAGGATGTCTGTCTCCAGGTGGGTGATCATACTATTGTGATTATCTGGGTCGTGAAGATCTTTTTTGTACAGTTCTGTGTATTCTTGCCATCTCTTCTTAATATCTTCTGCTTCTGTTAGGTCCATACAATTTCTGTCCTTTAATGTGCCCATCTTTGCATGAAATGGTCCCTTGGTATCTCTAATTTTCTTGAAGAGATCTCTAGTCTTTCCCATTCTGTTGTTTTCCTCTCTTTCATTGCACTAATCACTGAGGAAGGCTTTCTTATCTCTCCTTGCTATTCTTTGGAACTCTGCATTCAAATGGATATATCTTTCCTTTTCTTCTTTGCTTTTGCTTCTCTTCTTTTCACAGCTATTTGTAAGGCCTCCTCAGACAATCATTTTGCCTTTTTGCATTTCTTTTTCTTGGGGATGGTCTTGAACCCTTCCTCCTGTACAATGTCACGAACCTTGGTCCGTGGTTCATCAGGCACTCTGTCTATCAGAACTAATCCCTTGAATCTATTTCTCACTTCCACTGTATAATCGTAAGCGATTTGATTTAGGTCATAACTGAATGGTCTAGTGGTTTTCCCTACTTTCTTCAATTTAAGTCTGAATTTGGCAATAAAGAGTTCATGATCTGAGCCACAGTCAGCTTCCAGTCTTGTTTTTGCTGACTCTATAGAGCTTCTCCATCTTTGGCTGCAAAAACTATAATCAATCTGATTTTGCTATTGACCATCTGGTGATGTCCATGTGTAGTCTTCTCTTGTGTTGTTGGAAGAGGGTGTTTGCTATGACCAGTGCATTCTCTTGGCAAAACTCTATTAGCCTTTGCCCTGCTTCATTCTGTATTCCAAGGCCAAATTTGCCTGTTACTCCAGGTGTTTCTTGACTTCCTACTTTTGCATTCCAGTGCACTATAATGAGAGGGACATCTTTTTTGGGTGTTAGTTCTAGAAGGTCTTGTAGGTCTTCATAGAACTGTTCAACTTCAACTTCTTCAACATTACTGGTTGGGGCATAGACTTGGATTACTGTGATATTGAATGGCTTGCCTTGGAAATGAACAGAGATCATTCTGTCATTTTTGAGACTGCCTCCAAGTACTGCATTTTGGACTCTTTTGTTGACTATGGTGGCTACTCCATTTCTTCTAAGGGATTCTTGCCCACAGTAGTAGATATAATGGTCATCTGAGTTAAATTCACCCATTCTAGTCCATTTTAGTTCGCTGATTCCTAAAATGTCGATGTTCACTCTTGCCTTCTCCTGTTTGACCACTTCCAATTTGGCTTGATTCATGGACCTAACATTCCAGGTTCCTGTGCAATATTGCTCTTTACAGCATTGGACTTTACTTCTAATAGCAGTCACATCCATAACTGTCATTTTTGCTTTGGCTCCATCTCTTCATTCTTTCTGGAGTTATTTCTCCACTGATCTCCAGTAGCCTATGGGCACCTACCGACCTGGGGAGTTCATCTTTCAGTGTCTTATCTTTTTGCCTTTTCATACTGTTCATGGGATTCTCAAGGCAAGAATACTCTAGTGGTTTGCCATTGCCTTCACCAGTGGACCACATTTTTTCAGTACTTTCCACCATGACTTGTCTGTCTTGGGTGGCACTACATGGTATGACTCATAGTTTCATTGAAATAGACAAGGCTGTGGTCTATTTAATCAGATTGGTTAGTTTTCTGTGATTGTGGTTTTCAGTTTGTCTGCCCTCTTATGGAGAAGGATAAGAGGCTTATGGAAGGTTCCTAATAGGAGAAACTGACTGAGGGGGAAACTGAGTCTTGTTCTGATGGGGGGGGGGCACTCTCAGTAAATCTTTAATCAAACTTTCTGTTGATGGGTGGGGCTGTGTTCCCTCCCTGTTATTTACCTGGGGCCAAACTATGGTGGAGGTAGTGAAGGTAATGGCGACCTCCTTCAAAAGATCCCATGCCTGTACTGCTACACTCACTGTCCCCAGCCCTGCAGCAGGCCACCACCAACCCACGCCTCCACTAGAGACTCCTGGACACTCCTGGGCAAGTCTGGGTCAGTCTCTTGTGGGGTCACTGCTCCTTTCTCCTGGGTCCTGGTGCACACAGGGCTCTGTTTGTGCCCTCCAAGAGTCTGTTTTCCAGTCCTGTATAAGTTCTGGCAGCTCTGTGGTGGGGTTAATGGCAACCTCCTCCCAGAGGGCTTATGCCATACCCAAGTCTGCTGTACCCAGAGCCCCTGTCCCTGTGGCAGGCCACTGCTAACCTGTACCTCCACAGGAGATGCTCAAACACAGTTCTGTCTCAATCTCTGTGGGGTCCCTGGGTCCTGGTGCACACAAGGTTTGTTTGATCCCCTTGAGCATCTCTTACAGGAATAGGGTTTGATTCTAAATGCAAATTCACCCCTCCTGCCATCTTGCTGGGGCTTCTCCTTTGCCCTTGGACATGGAGTATCTCCTCACAGCAGCTCCAGTTCCACGCAGCCACCGATAAAGCACAAGCTGGAATCAAGATTGCTGGGAGAAATATCAATAACCTCAGATATGCAGATGACACCATCCTTCTGGCAGAAAGTGAAGAGGAACTAAAAAGCCTCTTGATGAAAGTGAAAGAGGAGAGTGAAAAGTTGGCTTAAAGCTCAACATTCAGAAAACTTAGATCATGGCATATGATCCCATCACTTCATGGCAAATAGATGGGGAAACAGTGGAAACAGTAAGAGACTGTTTTGGGGGGCTCCAAAATCACTGGAGTTGGTGACTGCAGCCATGAAATTAAAAGATGCTTACTCCTTGGAAGAAAAGCTATGACCAACCTAGACAGCATATTAAAAAGCAGACACATTACTTTGTCAACAAAGGTCCATCTAGTCAAGGCTATGGTTTTTCCAGTAGTCATGTATGGATGTGAGAATTGGACTATAAAGAAAGCTGAGAGACAAAGAATTGATGCTTTTGAACTGTGGTGTTGGAGAAGACTCTTGAGAGTCCCTTGGACTGCAAGGTGATCCAACCAGTCCATCCTAAAGGAGATCAGTCCTGGGTGTTCATTGGAAGGACTGATGCTGAAGCTGAAACTCCAATACTTTGGCCACCTGATGCAAAGAACAGACTCATTTGAAAAGACTCTGATGCTGGGAAAGACTGAAGGTGGGAGGAGAAGGGGATGACAGAGGATGAGTTTGTTGGATGGCATCACCGCCTCAATGGACATGAGTTTGAGCAAACTCCTGGGGCTGGTGATGGACAGGGAGGCCTGGCGCACTGCAGTCCATTAGGTCACAAAGAGTCGAACATAACTGAGCACTGAACTGAACCGAAGATATGGGCTTTTGCCCAGTAGAGCACCTGATCGAAATTTTGAGCCAAGTGTGTGTGTTTCTGACTTCCAGCATCAATTGTTTTAGTCAACTTATTTCCCCACATCCCAATTTGACATTCATTTACAGCTATTTTTAAATGGCCTCAAGGGATAAACATGTATTTCTCCAATGCTGTTCCATTTTAGAAGATCCTTACCTCCTGCATAAGGGGAAGGGTGCTGTAAGGAATTTTCTCTTCGCTGGACTACTTCTTGTGCTAATGATTTGAAAAATTATATCAAGTTACCAGTCTGAAGATTACCTCCTAAGGATTCTTATGGGTGTGTGAAAAGTAACACCTATTAGACAGAATTTATAGGTGTGTATTATTCCTAAGACTATTGGATATCTGTCTTGACAAGTTGCAACTAATTATTGTTGCAAATAGAAGAACTCATCCTAACAGGCTAGAAATGAAGGGAGAGAAATATGCCCAGAGCAATGATAGGTCAATTTCTTATCACATACTTGCATGATCAAATTACAAGAAATTTTTAAAAGTGTAGAAAAAGGAAGCATGGTAGGAAATGAACTGTACATCAAAACCTTAAGAACATGTGAATCATGAAAAGACTGCCTCTTAAGAAATCTAGGAACTGAAAAGAGATGATGCATGGTAACTGTCACAGGGAATATCTTTCTTGAATAATGTAAGAAATAATGTAAGAATGTAAGAAATATTTGATGCCGAATGATTCAAAGGGTTAGAAAAAATAGCATTTTCTTTTTAATTCATTTAAAGAAAGATAAAAACAGATCCTTATAGGTTAAATATAACAGATTTGCAGAGGCAAGGTAAGATTTTAGCTAACATAGCAATTTAACTCACTCTTCTCTCTTTAAATGTTATAATTTTCAGTGCTCATAAGCCAAAAAAAAAAAAAAAACTTTCCTATTTTTAGTGTTGGTGTTCCACATGAAAACATTTTCTGTGTTCTGAAGAGGAATTTGGACTCGATGTTGTAGTCACCTGCAAATTGACCGTTTTGAGAAGCAGGGGGAAATGGTATTTCTCTAAGCTAAAGGAAAAGAGATCTCTATGAGTATCCAACAGTACATTACACCAAAATTCATGAGAGAGGGATGGAGTTTTTAGTATTTACTATGAATGTTTCATCTAATTGAGAAGAATTTTGTGTAAATTTACAATCTGCTGTTACTTTTCCAATTTTAGAAATTGTTACAAAATCAGTCTTTGTTTAAATATATTTTAAGTGTTTTGGCATTTTGTGTGGGCTGGATTTTAAGAGGAAGCAGTGAAGTTATCATCTCCTCCATTACAAATTTGAATGGCCACTTCCAAGTAATTCCAGCTTTCAGACACCATAGATTTTCCAGCCACCGACAGCCAATGAATTTCATTCACTAATGTTATTCATAGCTTTGACTGTTTAAAACCTGACAGTAGTAACTATAACTAACAGTTGTATTTTGCCTGAATTTTTAAAAAAGGGACTGTACATTTCTTTTAAACTACACATTAGTAAAGAAAATCAGTATATATCATTTAAAGAATATTTTGTGATGGTCTTATCATGGGTAGTCCAAGAAAAAGTTTCACAGTAGTTGAATTTGCTGGTTCAATTTACATGGAATTTGAAATTTTTCTACATAAAAGTTTGAAACAATAGCATCAGAGATTCTATGACTCCAAAATAACATTTATTTCAAAACAGATGTGATTTGTTATTAGTGCAATTGTGTCTCATCTATATCTCTCCATATTGACCTTCAGCCTCAAATATCTTCCCATTTTATCCATCTTCACATGAGTTTCCTTCATAAAACAGAATTTCAAAGTTTGCTACAGAAAAGAGATGGGAAAAGGGCAGAAAAGAGATGGGAAAAGGGGAGAAAAGAGAGTTTCATGATCGCATATACATTTAGAAAACAGGGGCTTCCTAGGTGACACTAGTGGTTAAGAGCCTGCCCGCCAATGCAAGTAGAAGCAAGAGACGTGGGTTTGACCCCTGGATCAGATAGATCCCCTGGAGAAGGGCATGGCATCCCACGCTAGTATTCTTGGCTGAAGAATCCCATGGACAGAGGAGCCTGGCAGGCTGGGGTTCATAGGGTAGCACAGAGTCGGACATGACTGAAGGGATTGAGCACCCAGGCACAGGCTAAATATATTAACAGGATTACTTAATGCAGAATTTTCCCAAACCTCTGATTTGTTGATGAACACAGTGAATCTCCAAGAAGAAAAAGGAGACTGCAGCATATCCCACTTTTCACTTTCATGCATTGGAGAAGGAAACGGCAACCCACTCCAGTGTTCTTGCCTGGAGAATCCCAGGGACGGGGGAGCCTGGTGGGCTGCCGTCTATGGGGTCGCACAGAGTCAGACACGACTGAAGTGACTTAGCTGGAGGAAGCACAAGCTGGAATCAAGATTGCCAAGAGAAATATCAATAATCTCAGATATGTAGATGACACCACCCTTATGGCAGAAAGCAAAGAGGAGCTAAAGAGCCTCTTGAGGGTGAAAGAGGAGAGTGAAAAAGCTGACTTAAAACTCAACATTCAAAAAACTAAAATCATGGCATCTGGTCCCATCACTTCATGGCAAATAGATGGGGAAACAATAGAAACAGTGACAGACTTTATTTTCTTGGGCTCCAAAATCTCTGCAGATGGTGACTGCAGCCATGAAATTAAAAGATGCTTGCTCCTAAGAAGAAAAGCTATGACAAACCTAGTCAGTGACATGAAAAAGCAGAGACATTACTTTGCTGACAAATGTCTGTATAGGCAAACTTATGGTTTTTCCAGTAGTCACGTATGGATGTGAGAGTTGGACCATAAAGAAGGCTGAGTACCAAAGAATTGATGTTTTTGAACTGTGGTGTTGGAGAAGACTCTTGAAAGTCCCTTGGACTGCAAGAAGATCAAACCAGTACATCCTAAAGGAGATCAACCCTGAATATTCATTGAAAGGACTGATGCTGAAACTGAAGCTCCAATAATTTGGCCACCTGATGTGACAAAGCCAGTTCATTGGAAAAGATCCTGATGCTGGGAAAGACTGAGGGCAGGAGGAGCCAGAGGATGAGATGGTTGGATGGCCTCACTGACTCAATGGACATGAGTTTGAGCAAGCTCCGGGAGATGACGCTGTGCTTAGTCACTCAGTTGTGTACAATTCTTTGGGACCCCGTGGACTGTAGTCCGCCAGGCTTCTCTCCATGAGATGTTCCACAGGCAAGAATACTGGAATGGGTTACTATTTCCTCCTCCAGGGGATCTTCCTGATCCAGGGATCGAACCGGTATCTCTTGTGTCTTCTGCATTGGCAGGTGATTCTTTCTTTACCACTGTGCTACCTGGGAAGCCCCATACATACACATATGTATGCATATATACATATATGTATAGTTTCTTCTTTTAAAGAAGACTATAATACTGCTTTATACGGTAAAAACCAAGAAGTGAATTAAACCAATCTTCTAGTCAATTTAAATCTAAATATGAATTTCCTAATTATCAGATAATTTAGATTCGGTGGTATGAATTCATTCTGAAAGGGATCATACTATTAATCCATCACTGAGTTTTAGTGTGTTAAAAAACTCATGCCCAAATACCAATTAAGATTCTTCAGCTGCTAAAGTACTATCAAAAACAAGTTTAAATTATAGAGGAAAATATTTCCAATAAAGCTTTAATCCATAACACACAAAATTCATGGGTTACTTTTAATTCTTCAAACATTATGGCTTACAGAGGATTAAGCAGTATGCCATGCTCTAGGTGATGAAATCTCAGTAGTTCTTTTTAAAAACTTCTTAGAAACAGAACTTTCTAAAATGAGGTTGCTATAGACCTCCAGGAGCTTGCAGTTCTTTAATTGAGAAGTTACATCATCTATTGGATGCCCACCCAAGATACCATGAAGGATAGTGTAATAACATACCAGGCTAATGAGAATATTCTACTAATGAGGATAGTCACAAGTGTGAAAACTTAGGCTAATAAAAATAACCACTGCCGTCATGGCTTAACCACAGATTTTGTTTATGTGCTTTTCTCCCCTTTCAGATATTAATTAACCATCATTTAATAAGCCACAGATGTGTCAAATAGCTATTTTTCTCAAAATTCACTTTTTTTTTTTTTAAATTGGTAAAGTCAGTTGAAAGTGCCACAATGTTAAAAGAAAACCCTGGGTGGTAAAACAATTTAAATTTATGAATCTAAATTCTTGATGGCAAAACCAATACAATATTGTAAAGTGATTAGCCTGTAATTAAAATAAATTTAAATTAAAAAAAAAGGAAATTGGAACACACACAGATAAAAAGAAGAAGAATGACACTTTATGATCCATCTTTAACTCTGGACAAAACATGTTGAATGTTCTAACAATTCCCATTGGAACTTGAACATGTGTTAGTTCTCCCAGGGAGTAGCTGGTTCTTTTCATGCCATGATATTGAATTCATTCATATCAATACAGATGTTATAAATTAAAAAAAAAAAAGAATTTAGGGTCCTATTTTCTTGTTCTTACATGGGAATTTTCAGAAGTTTAGTAGATAAAGTAATTTGGCAGTCTCCTAAATATGCTGTAATCAGAGCTAGCCTAAGAAAAAAGTCAAAGAATCATGTGAACTGTACTGAATCAAAACCTACTCTTTAGAAATGGTGGCAAAGTACAAAGTTATTCTTTTCTCCTGAAATCTCTTTTCCTCTAAATTTCTAAAGTCAATTAATGAGTTCCATAGAAAATGGTTTTAGAAAGGTTGAGGATTGTTTCAACAATATATATCCTTGTTAAAACTGTCAAGACTAGTGAGAAAACTAGAGAAAGAAACCAGATTGAACATTTAGCCAGTCAACTCAGGATGTGATGTAACATAGTAATGGGAAACAGTGGACAAAGATGAGTTCTCTTCAACATAGAAAAGTGATATGTGATTTTAAAAGCAGGGAACTACTGGGGGACAAAAGCTGCCAGTGCTCATAAGCGTGAGTCTACAAACATGATAATCATAGTACACATCCATTTTTCTTTTCCGTGTCAGTGAGTCAGTCTGCTCATCAGACTTTCTTCTATGACTTTCTTGCTTCTGATGTATTTCCTATTACAGGAGTAGTACTCATTCATTAAAGATGACCACAGAGGAAAATGGCCAGAGAACCTACCAAAAAAGTAAAATACTGCCAACCTGTAAAAACAAGGTTGCATATATATTTATTCTGTACATTTGATGCCTTTAAATTTCATGCCAAAGAAGTTGGCCAGGGATTTTTTTTTTTTTTAATGACAAGAAAATACCTAAACTTGGTAAAATGGATAGATGGGTTTATTATCTGGGTGACTCATTTCCACTTGGTGATTTTTTTTTTTTACTCTAAACATCTTTAAAGGGTAATGATTATTCAACTGGCATTACTAGATCATACACTGGCCTAGCATGAATATCACTGTCCACTGCCAGTTTATTATGACGTTGGTACTACTTACTGTGGCTGTAATTTGTGAAATATAAACTTTTAAAATACACACACATACACACATTTAACTGAATGGTAATATTTATCACACAAAAAATAACTTTTGCTACTAAATAATATCTTCTCCCAAAATGTCACGACAGTTACACATAGCACTCCAAGAGGCAGAAATTTCAGAAAAATTACTTTTTGGATACAAATCTTCCTTCACTGAAATGCCTTTCATAAAGATGTGACCAAGAGAAGATATGTGATCTTCAGAATAAATTATAATAGTCATTTTTAGGTAACTTTTTTCCTATCAATTAATGATGTCAATCTTCACCATTAGGCAGATTAGAGACCATGTTTAATTTATAGTCCAAAGCCTTTTTTTTTTTTTTTTTGCCACTAACAGCTAAAAGTTTCTTCATAAATAAGGACATTGGACTGGGACTTCTCTACTGGTCCAATGGTTAAAAATATGCCTTCCAGTGCAGGAGATGTGGTTCCATCCCTGGTCAAAGCCCATGGGACCCAACTAGAGAAAAGCCCATTTGCACCACAACTAAAGAAAGTCTGCACCCCACAACAAAGACCCAGCACAGCCCAAAAATTAAAAGAAATTTTTTTTTCCTATGCTGCAGATATTGTTGCATGTGTCTTCTTTTGTTATTTCAGCTCCAAATAGCAAAAGCATTTAGATTATCTGGCACAATCTGAAATCAGTGAATCCATGAAAAAATAATACAGCCACAGTTTAAAATATTTCACTTCTGTTTTGGATTTCTGAAAATGCAGGCAGTGTCTTGTGGTCTTTAACCGCCGTATTCCAAATGTCCACGATATTTAAAAAGAGACATTTTAAAATTTTCAACTTGTAGAACATGTACATAGTACAATATTCAAAAGGAACAAAAGTTGACCAAGAAAAAGAATTCTCTTTCTCACACTGCCACTCAGCTCTCCTCCCAAAATACAATCATTTAAACCAGCATTTTGTGTATACTCTTTTAAAGATAAGCCATTTACCTTTTTTTATAAGTAGAGCCACACACAGAAATACTAGGGAGATGTGTAGAAGAGTAGCGTTACAGCACTGCAAACTCAACATTCTTCTTCCTAGAGCCATGAAAACACAGAGCAATGCACACACACAAATATGAGCCAAAAGTAGTTAAAAAATGATATGAAAAAGCAATTGATGATGCTGTCATAACAGAAAAAGAGAACATAAAAATTGCTAACGTGGATTTTGTGCAAGCACAGCAAAAGGCTTAGGAGAAAGTTGCTTTGCCTTTGTAGTAATGTGGTGCAGTGGACAAAATACTGACTTCATCGTCAGACAGATCTGGATTTAGCTATATGGCCTTGGCAAAATAATGAGTTCTCCAGGCCTATTTCCAACTTCAAAAATGTGATGATAAGCTGCAGCTCATAATCTAGTCCCCAGGATCATGTACGATAATGTGTATACAAGATTTTGCATATAGAATTCTGGTTTTCACTTCTTCGAACACCACATAAAAAAGAACTGCTAAATAACTGTTAAATAACTTAAACATCTTCCATGTTCATTCTTTTAAAAGATAAATGAGGAACATAAAACAGAAATCAAGTAGGTGCAATAAGACTGCATGATGACACTCCCCCACAGTCATGTAAAACCCCAGGTAAAATGCAGTTGGGAATCTCCTCCCAGACTCCCAGAACTCCAAGCCAGCCAGCTGCACAGCCCCACCAATGTCATTCCATCAGCCTTGCAATAAGTTGTCTTTCTTTTTCCAATTGATTTTTTTCTAAACCTCACTTATTAGCAATCGGGTGAGGTTCTCCTGTATTAGAAAATTAAGATAATTTTTCTCCTACAAATAGAATAATTATCCCATATTTTCAATTTAAAAAATTAAATTACCTTCAATATACCCTGTTTACCGAAGCAGATGCAATTAAAATATATTTCAGAATTATGACCTTTTGAAATGAAAACTTTCTAATGGCTAATTCAGAGATATCTAGAAGAAACAGCTATCCAGAGTATGAGAATACCCCATTTTACCAAATGACTACAGATTTATCGTACACATAAAAACATCCAACTGAAAACTCGACTGTTATAGACTTAGGTATCTAAAACCTTGAACTTATCAGAGTTAGGTTTTGAAGGGATTTTTTTTTTTTTTGTCTTTTCTGTTTCTGGGTTTTTTTTCTTGACCTAGAGGCACTTTCAGGGGTCACACCCTCATTCAAGATCCATTCCAAAAATCTTATCTCATTGAAATGCATTGCATCATTCCCTTGATGCTGGCTATTTAATTCTCTCAACATAAAGTTATTAAATCAAAAAGAAATGAACAAAAAATCAGTAAATACAGAAAAATAATTTATCAAAAGTTTTCCTCTTTCTCTCATTTGTAAGACCGGAAGAAATGCGGGGAGGGATCACTGACAAGCCCAGGCCTCGGATAAAGCTGTAGAAACTCTCCCAGATATGCTTGAAATAAGTATAAATGTGAGTGTTTCTGGCATGGGCCTCAAGAACACATCAGATAGATAGCTTCTTCATAAATTCCACAGATCTGTGACAGTAACAGCATTACTGTAGAAATAAGGGCAAAGAAAGTATCATTTTTATGAAACTATTCGTGGTGTTATAAACAAGGTCATGATAAACTGTGCTTAATCAGAATTAAACATGTAGGTCTGGTTCAGGGTCAAAAAGTATAAGCTTTCTGCAGAACACAATCAGTCATTTTTGTGAATTTGTTCACTGCTAAAAATATACCCTTGAACCACTCTGATACATACTTACTTGGAAATTAGAAGAAAACTTGAGTTAAGGGAATACTGTAGAGATAAGGTTTTTTTTTTTAATATTTTAAAATGTTGAGTAAGCATTGCCTTTTGAAAATGGTATGAATTTTCAATAGAATACACAGACCTGAGTCTCTATGGTGATTAATAAATTTCAGAATGACTTATATGAGCACAGAGCCCTATGAAGGACTAATAACAAACATAGCATTAGTAAGATTACTCATCAATGACATAAAAAAATAAATATAACTGCTTATATCTCGCTTCCTCTCCACCTTCTACCTTTTTTTCATTCTCCCTTAAATCTTCTAGCTCCAAACAAAGTTGTTTGAGGTTCCTTAAAGTTCACGAAGGAAAATAGTGAAAATTTCTACAAGGTATCAAATACCTCACTTAAAGTAATTAGAACTTTTGTTTTCCTTTTAATTATGTTTACAGTCTCTTGTGCCTCACATTTTGTTTATTAACAAAATGGAAGAAATAAAATTCGAATCCATGTACAGCTAAACAACAGGGCTCAAATTAAAATGAAAAATGTTTTTAAATCTTTAGATAGCCTAAGTGAAAAAAAGTAATTTCAACTATCTCCTCTAATTTGAGTATTATACACTAGAATAAAAATTATTATCAACATTAATTCACTATGATATTTTATAAATTTTCTCAATTAGTTATCTGTTGCAAATAATAAGGGTGTCTAACATTTATTACATATTTATGAGCCAGATATATATTTAATTTAATCTTCATAAGAACTCTGTAAGTATTAGGATGCTTTATTTAACAGACAAAGAAAACAAGGTAAGAGAGGTTAAGTGGTTAAAACTTCTAGCTTCCACTGAAGAGGGTACAGGTTCAATACCTGGTCAGGGAACTAAGTTCCTGCATGTCAGGTGGCATGACCAAAGAAAAAAATTATTTTAATAAAAATTAAATTTAAAAAAGAGAGAAGTTAAAAAATTTGTCAAAAGTCCTATATCTCCTAGGTTGCCTGAGATCAGAACGTTGGTCTAGCTGACTCATGTTTCTTCAATAAAGAATGATTGTTTTCTCTGAGCCTTAATCAAATCCAATTCTAAGAAAAATATAATGATACTTTTCCATAAAGGGATTTATGATGTTGCTGATGTTTTCTGTAGGATTTTTCTTTGAATGAAAGGAATCAGCCTTTACAATCACCTTTAAATTATCCAATACTAATAAAACAAAGTTAGAACTATTACCCATGTGACATGTAATTTTTTACTTTTTTTTTAAGTTTTGCGTTTTGCTTGGGCTCTTTGAAGGACATACACTAAGTTTATTGCATGATGTACAAATCTACTTAAGTTTCTAAGCAGTTTGGCTTAGATGGGATCAAAAATTTGAGTATCCAGCACTCTGTCATTTACAATGTTATATACATAATTATGGCCTAATTTTTGACAATTATAAAAAGCTAATGGTAGCTATTATTATAAATAGTAAATTGGAAAAAACATTTAAATTAGACAAAATTTAATAAATACACTTAAATGAAATTATTGAGGAAGGAACAGTTTTATACAAGTAAATTTTACAGGAAGTTTAGATGAACTATTTTAAGTGAGGCCATGTGTTTTCCAAAGATCCTGGATACTGTTCCTTGGGCCACCTGAGCTCTGGGCTATAACTGGAAGAATGGAGCTTTCATATGCTTGTTCCTTTTAGAGCAACCAAGTTAAACCCAGATAGACTTTTTTCAGCCAGAGTAAGAATCTGCTCTTTCTTCTAATTTTTGGTCGCTGCTACTTTTCTCAGCTGACAGGTGTCTTCCTGTTTACTGTACCTACCCTTGCCCTCTGCTCAGCACTACCCCCTGCTTCTGACCTCCATCATCTACTTTCCCTGCTCTTCCTTTTCCCTTTGTTCTTCTGTCTTCAACTGTTTCTCCTGCTCTTCTTGGCTTTCATCCCACAAATGTGACATTTTGTGAACTTTACCAGCTTGCCACAGCAAAATCTTTCTTTTTTAATTGATGAAGCAAATGAGAAGAAATCCTTGTTTGAGCTTTCATTCTTTGCAGACATTTTCATGGTTTTCAGGACTTAAGGGAAGTTTCCTGCTCTCAAAGGCTTTTGTTGTATCTTCATTGGAGATCAATGCTATCCTTATGTGCTGAGTGCAAGTTGTATCCACTTGGTTAAACCGGAACTAAATTTCTTGGAATTTCCTTTTCTGCAAGGTTCCTAGTTAGCATAGTCCACAAGAAGCATTTGCACAGGAAGCCAGAAGTGAAAGACTGACCTTTTCCCTTTATATTCAGGAGGTCAATGCAGGGCCTCAGGCACTGTTGCTTTATCTGCTGGTTTGTGGGTTGGTGGAGGGCAGCAACCAGGCTGACAGCTTCTGCTAAAGCGTTTCTGAATCCCAGGTCAGGTGCATTAAAGGGCACTTGTTCTTCCTGCAGGACACTCACTTATGGAAGCTGGAAGCTTACAGGTAGTGACAGGATGAGTATCGCACCTTCACTCTCCCAATTCAGGGCTCTATCAGTTTCTCAGCCATATGTCAGGGGCCTTAATCACCACCCATCTCCCTCTATTACACTAACAGTATCATACCAACTGGATTAAATGAGCAGGAAATAGTTATGACCCCAGACACATGTGTGTTACTACTGTGAGCCAGCTGGTGAGAAATAAATCCTATTGAAATTCAGTGAGATCTCTGTAAGTCAGTCTTCCAAAGTGAATTACAAGTTGCTGTGTCTGCCTCTCCCTACCATTCATTAAGAAAGAGACATAATGCCGCTAGACCTCCTTGGATTTTAAAGGCAACATACTCAGTGCTTGAAGGTGTCCCTCCCACAGAGCAACTTGAAAAGTTCTTCAGTGTTAGTGAGGTCCAGAACAGATTGGCAGCATGCCCAGGCTGCCAGTTGCAATGCTATTTAGATTGTATGGCCCCACAGATCTGAAGGAGTTTAAGTGTCAATGGTAAACAAGGATATTGTATGCGGCTTTTGACAGTCCCCTACAAGTGAATTTCAGTATAAAACACTCAGATCTTGTTTTAAAAGCTATTCCTTCTTCAGTAGAAAGTTAGTACCACTGTCCTTTTGAAAATCAGATTCTCATTTGCCACTGAACCTTAATAGAGTGAACCCTTGAACATGGGCCACCAGATTACCATGAGACTTGAGTGTTTATCATGTTTTTTATGTCCTAGTAAGCCGTAAAGCAGGGCACGCACAGCAGTACTCCATCATTATATGAAAGAGATATGCAAGATCTGACTTGATCAGGTCCTGAAAATACAAAGAAGGTGCGTGAGTAAGTGGCACAGATGCTCATGACCCATATTTCTGCCACAAAGCCTCCTCCTTCTCCACCTTAAGGGGAGTTTCCTATGATTAGCTAATTGGGGAAGAAAGAACTGGGGCTTGGGTTGTAGATGATTCTGCACGAAAGGCTGGCTGTACCTGACAAATGAACAACTACAGCAGTTCCAATCTGAGGAGCCTTGAAAGACAATAGTGAAGAAAAGTCCTCTAGGTGCACAGAACTTTGAGTAATACAGCTGGTTGTTCATTTCACCTGGAAAAGGAGATTGCCAGAAATGTGGGTCCACTCTACCTTGTCTGTAGCAGCTAAGGATTTTGCTGAATGGTCAGACAGTTGAAAGTAACACAACTGAAAAATTGGTAATATAAAGACCTCTCTGAATGTGCATAATATGTGAAGATATGTATCTACGTGGTCACCAGAGAGAAACCTCAGTGGAGGATAAGACAACCTGTCATAGGTACAGTAGTCAGCCTCTTTCCTCAATCATCCCTGCACTTGACCAATAGGTTCCTGAAAAAGTACCATTCTTAAAGAATCAACAGCCAGGATGGAATTAATACACAGTCAGAGCAACATGAATTTCCTTCACTGATGGTGATCTGATTACAGCCATGGCTGAATGCCCAATTTGACAGCAGCACAGACCAACATGGAGACTGCAATATGACACCATTCATCTGGGGAAAGGGGAGGGAATGGAATCAGCCTGACTTGTAGAGTCTCAGTTCCCTGACCAGGATAAAACCAGGCCTGGCAGTGGAAGTGCAGAGTCCTAACCACTGGCCTGCCAGGGAATTCTCTAGTGGTAGATTAATTGCATAAAACCATTTACATTATGGAAGAGGTAGTGCTTTGCTCTCATTGAAATAAGCACTTATACTGTACATAGATTTACTTTCTTTCCCTACAATTCTTCTGCCAAACTATTATTTTGTAACATACAAAATTCCTTCTTCTCAGCACTATTCTAAACAAGAAACTCATTTTACAGCCAATGAAATGTATAGATGGGTTCATGCTCATTGAATTTACTATTTTTTTTTTCCATCTTCTCTGTCATTGTGAAATGGATGAATGATCAAACAGTGGAATGGACTTTTGAAGACTTTTGGTTCTGGCATCAGCTAGGTGCCCACACCTTGCAGAACTGCAGTGGCCTCTGGAATGGAGTATATATACCTTCATTCAGAGACAAGTATATGATACTATTTCTCCCCTGGGCAGGACTGAGGTCTCTGGGAATGAAGAGCTTATACAAGGAAGTGGCTGCTCTAACGGTTATCACTAGTGATCACTAGGGCTTCCTTGGTGGCTCAGATGATAAAAAATCTACCTGCATTGCAGGAGACATGGATTCAATCCCTGGGTCGGGAAGATCCCATGGAGAAGAGAATGGCTACCCACACCAGTATTCTTGCCTGGCAAGTTATGGACAGAAGAGTCTGGCAGCTTATACTCCATGGGATTGCAAAGAATCAACTGAGTGACTAACACTTTCACTTCAGTGATCATAATGAGATGTTTGCTTCCTGTTCTTGTTCTCTGAGCTCTATTGGTCTAGGGTAAGTTACCAAGAGAGGAAGGAAGGCTTCTACCAGTGAGATGCGTCAGTGGTTCCATTAAACTGGTAATGAGATTTTCACCAAATCTCTTTTATATTTCTTAAAGAATCAACAGGTAATGGATAACATGACTAATCCTAAAGTCAAGGGGAAATTGAGTTACTACTATGCAATGAGGGGAGAGAGCAGTATGTCTGGAGTGTAGATTTTCTGAGATGCCTATTAGTCTCCAAGGAGCTTTAAAAAACAAACCAACAAAAAAACAGAATAATGCAATACCAGTGGGACTGCATAAGACCTAGAACCTTTGAGGATGAATACTAGTTAACATCATATCTCAATATTAAAGTTATTGTTTAGTCACTCAGTCATGTCTGACTGTTTCACGACCTCATGGACTATAGCCTGCCAGGCTCCTCTGTCCATGGGATTTCCCAGGCAAGAATACTGGAGTGGGTTGCCATTTCCTTCTCCAGGAACTCTTCCTGATCCAGGGATCAAAACCAAGTCTCCTGCTTGGCAGGCAGATTCTTTACCTCTGAGCTCGCATCAAAGGGGAAATGTAATTCAGTTAGAAGAGACGTGAAAACCATTGAGAGATAAAAGATTTTATGTGTTTTATATCTTTATGTCTTTATGGGGGGGAATGTTAGTGTGTTTCCAGTTATATAAGAGATGATTGTTTTATGTTAGGTGGATATAAGATTCTCTTGTTGCCTTTATTTGGAAGTTAAGCATGGTTTAAAAAGATGTTTTTGGATGTCAAATTAACCAAGGTTAAACTATGTTGGACTTGTATTATGCCCGTATAAATAAGCTAGAACTTCAGTACTTAGAACTCCCTTTCCTGCATAGTTCATAGTTAACATGGGTCACACCACATGATGTGGAAGGTGGAAATGAAAGAGCAAACGTATTCCTCAAGAAGCTGGTGCGGGGAATGAGACACTGCTGAATCTCACACACGTCACTGCTTTCTCCAGATGGGCCCTCAACATTTCTGCTCCTCCTGAATCTTCTGATTCAGCTTCTCTCACTTCTGAGCTAAGTGTGTGTTTAGCTCCCAGGAGAAGGACTTCGATTTCTTTTGAAAAATGGCCCCATCCTGGAAGCTGGGAGTTTGGAGGCCAAGAAAGACTCAACAGGAGTTCCCGTCCTTCCTTGTGGTTTCTGGCTTAGCTTCACAAGCTCTGGCTTTTCCTTACTTTTCCCATTTCACATTCATCCACTCCTTCCAACTGCCTGCCTTATGAAATTCAGACTCCAGCACCAGACACAGGAAACAACAGCTCCCACAGTGATTTCACAAATCAAATCCCTACTATAAATCTTTTATTTTATGTGTTTAATTTCCTAGTGTCCCTATTTCTCTGATTGATACTCCTTTAAGTCAAAAGCCTGGTTGCCAGATAATCAGAGTGTTTTCTTGTTTGTACAGCACAACAAAAGGCTCTAGAAAAAATCAGAGAGGGACTTTTCTGGTGGTCCAGTGGTTAAGATTTCACCTTTCAATGCAGGGGTTCCTAGTTTGATCTCTAGTTAGGGAGGGAAGATCCCACATGCCTTGGGGCCAAAAAACCAAAACATAAAACAGAGATGATGTTATACTGAAGTCAGTAAAAGACTTTAAAAATGATCCACATCAAAAAAATCTTAAAAAGAAAAAAAAATAAAGATAGGGAAGATTATTCTTTTTCTTTTTTTCTCTATTCAACATGACTTTTGGGATCTCAGTTCCCAGGGATTAAACTCTAGGCCAGGGCAGTGGTACTGGGGCGGGGTGGGGGTGGGGAGTGAGAGATGAATTGGGAAACTGGTATTGACATATACACACTACTATATATAAAACAGATTACTAAAAGAACTGCTTTCTTGGAAAGGACCCTGATGCTGGGAAAGATTGAAGGCAGGAGGAGAAGGGGACAACAGAGGATAAGATGGTTGGCTGGCATTACTGACTTGATGGACATGAGTTTGAGCAAGCTCAGGGAGTTGATGATGGACAGGAAAATCTGGCGTGCTGCAGTCCATGGGGTTGCAAAGAGTTAAACATGACTGAGCAACTGAACTGAACTATATAGCACAAGGAACTGTACTCAATAATCAGTAACAGCCCATATAGGAAAAGAATCTAAAAAAGAATGGATATAAGGCTGAGCACTGAAGAACTGATGCTTTCAAACTGTAGTGTTGGCAAATACTCTTGAGAGTCCTTTGGGCATCAGGGAGATCAAACCAGTCATTCCTAAAGGAAATCAACCCTGAATATTCACTGGAAGGACTGATGCTGAAGCTGAAGCTCCAATGCTTTGGCCACATGATGTGAAGAGCTGACTCATTAGAAAAGGACCCTGATGCTGGGAAAGATTGAAGGCAGGAGACAGGGATGACAGAGGACAAGACGGCTGGATGGCATCACCAACTCAATGGACATGAGTATGAGCAAACTCCAGGAGATGGTGAAGGACAGGAAAGCTTGGCATGCTGCAGTTTATGGGTTTGCAAAGAGCCGGACATGACTGAGCGACTGAACAACAACAACTCATATGTATATACTTATTTACATTTATATACTGCTACTGCTAAGTCACTTCAGTTGTGTCCGCCTCTGTGTGACCCCATAGACATCAGTCCACCAGCCTCCCCCATCCCTGGGATTCTCCAGGCAAGAACACTGGAGTGGGTTGCCATTTCCTTCTCCAATGCATGAAAGTGAAAAGTGAAAGTGAATATATTTACATATTTATATATAAATATATGTATTTATATTTACAGTGTGTTAGTTTCAAGTGTACAGCAAAGTGAATCAGTTTTAACTTTTTTTATTAGAGTATATAGAACAACTATATACTCTAATAAAAAAAGTTTCATCATCCCTAAAAAAATAGATAATTAGTCCATCTATATAATTTTATTCTGGTATTATCCTTTGATTACTTTATTAATATGCTTTAACTATCCACCTAAAATCTACATTCTTAAAAGCCAGAAATGTATTTTATTCCTTTAAAAAATCCAGTAAGATAAAGATTTGGGTACATAGTAAAAAAGAGAAAAAAAAGATGGGAGAAAATGGGAGACAAGGTCCTTGCTTTCAAAGATTCAAGAAATTAAAAAAAAAGCTTTTCACAATGATTCCTGATTTTAAACTATATCAAATATCAAAATTATTTCTTGCAGTAATTTTAATTCTGTTGTTTTAGTTGAAGGAGGTAGGCTGGATCCACAAGTGACCCAGGAGTATGCTCTGGAAATTATTGTTTTTAAGAATATTTACGACTTAGGTCTCCCCTGATGGTCCAGTGGTTAAGACTCCATGCTTCCACCACAGGGGGTGTGGGTTCAATCCCTGGTCAAAGAACTAAGATCCTGCATGTGGTATAGCCAAAAAAAAGAAAAAAGGATATTTGCCACTTGAGGTCGTATTGTTATTATATGACTTTTCTCTTTAAAAAATTAAGTGTAGAAAAATAAAGTCAAGCAGTCTTAGGAAACTAGTAGCTTGATTTATAATAATGGAGCACTTTTATCCCATAATATACCTTTAAGCCTATTCCAGAAATGGAACACTTAAGAGTAATCAAAGATTGGTTGAAAATTAAACCTCAAACTCTGTTCAGGCTAATAAGGACAAGGTGGCAAGAACCAGGCAACAGTTCTACAGAAAGGTGAGCATTTCTCCAGTGAAAGATGGATCTCTGTGTCTGGGACACCCAGCTTATTTTATATGTGGTAGGACAACACTTCCCGGACTGTCTCAGCATATACCACTGGCTATCATGGTGGTTATGTATCAGCCAGTCAAACCTGCATCAAAGGCCATCTGTCTTATTTGATAGTTCTGCCTGTCTCTTAGCAAACTGTCATTTTTATTTCTTAAAAGAAAAATCCAAGTGAATTCTGTGTGCAAGCTCATCATCCAGTGTATATATATCTGCTAAATTTGAATTCAACTAAAATTTAGTGTATATTACCTTTAATATGATGTGAATCTGCACCCCCAAAAAATTAAGGTAGATAAAACATTCCAATTCAAACTTTTCACTAAAAGCAAAGACTTAAAGGTTTTAGATGACTGCAAAATTATCACAATGGTACAAAGTATCACAACTTTTAGTTCTTAAAGGCAAAAGTGAAACTGATAAAGATTTACCCCTCACATTTTTTTCTTCTTTCCAGGAATGAAATTTTATACTCAGTAGGTTTTATATTTCTGGTTATTGCAGTCAATTCTCTTTGCTTTCAAAGCTCATTTGAGTAACCTGAAATTATCCAAAGATGCTGTTTCCATGAGTACTCAGTCACAGTCATGGTTACTGATATTCTGCCAAAAGATTCCATATGTCAAAATTATGGTATGGCTGGCAGTTCACAGTGAAATATGAATTATGTGCTGTTCCAGAGGCTATTCTCCCAAGGAACATGTGTTACTATCAAGGAGGGAGTCTTAGTCCTTTCTGGCTGCCGTAACAGAATATCACAGACAGGGTAGCTTATAGGCAACAGAAATTTATTTCTCATAGTTCTGAGGTCTGGGAAGTCTAAGATTAAGTCACCAATAGATTCAGTGTCTGGTGAGAACTCACCTCCTGGTTCATAGTTTTTTTGTTGTATTCTCACATGACATAAGTAAGAGAAAGAAGTTCTTTGGGGTCTCTTTTCTAACAGTCCTTATCCCATTCATGGTGGCTCCACCTTCACTGGGCTTCTCTAGTGGCTCACTAGTAAAGAATCCACCTGCCGACACAGGAGATGTGTGTTCGATCCCAGGGGTGGGAAGATCCCCTGGAGAAGGAACTGGCAACCCACTTCAGTAATCTTGCCTAGAAAATTCCATGGACAGAGAAACCTGGTGGGCTAGAGTCCATGGGGTCACAAAAGAGTCAGACAAGATTTAGCGACTAAACAACCACCTTTATGACCTAATCACCTCCCAGTGGCCCCACCACCTAAGACCACCACGCTGGAGGTTAGGCTTCAACATGTGAATTTGGGTTAATAGAAAATTCAAAAGTTTCACTGAAAGCAAAGGTTTAAAGGTTTTATATGATTGTAAAATCATCATAACGGTACAAAGTACCACAGGGTTACTAGGGTTAACCTAATAATAGCAGAGGTTAACAGGTAGATTAAAGGAAGAAGACATGTACAGCTGGAGTTACATTGCACCTGAGGCCCAGGAAAGAGAAAGGAAACTGTAATGTCATAGATTTAATTTACCTCTTGTTTTTCCCAACTGAAGATCACAATCCAGGTTCCCAGTAATACTCTCCCACAAAGTATATAAACACTATGTGAGTCTATTCCTGGAAATACTCAGAGGAACACACTTCTTAATCTCCCACACATTCAGTTACTTTCTGATTGCTTATGAGAAGTTTTTTCAAAACTATCCCTGCAAGATTCTCTCAGCTCAAGAAGACTCTAAAAAGTATGGACTCCCTAAATAAAGTCTTCAATAAGGTGATTCTGCCTGTGTTCAGTATTCGAGTGTCGCTGCTATAACTATATAGCAAATTTGGGTTTATAAATTATTTTATGTACAATATCTTCTTTGGTATTTTCAAGGATCCTTTAGTCAGAGTAGATTTATATTTTCCCTATTTTTAAATGCAAAAACAAACTAGTTATAGCTAAAGTCACAATTGAAACATAGCCAGATCTTTTAAACTAAAATGTTCTAATGTTCTTCCTGACCATGCTGCTTTTAACAGCAGGGTATTCAAACTGTCTTCCATAAATGACAATCAAACTGAAGTTTTCAGGGCACAAAATAGATACTGACCAAAATGTGAGACTGCAGAACTAGGAAAATTTTCACAACCTATTCAAACTCGTGCTTCATGCTAAGTCGCTTCAGTTATATCCGACTCTGCAACCCTATGGACCACAGCCTGCTAGGCTCCTCTGTCTACGGGGTTCTCCAGGCATGAATACTGGAGTGGGTTGCCAGGCCCTCCTCCAGAAGATCTTTATGACCCAGGGATCAAACCCATGCCTCTTATGTCTCCTGCATTGGCAGACAGATTCTTTACCACTAGCACCACCTGGAAAGCCCTTCTAAATATTTCACAGTTAATTCAGAGGACTCCTCTGAGACAGGAATTTCAACTAATTCCTATCTTGTGGGGAAGAATAAATCAAAGCTTAAAATGGAATACTGCTACTGCTGCTGCTGCTGCTGCTAAGTCACTTCAGTCGTGTCCGACTCTGTGCGACCCCATAGACGGCAGCCCACCAGGCTCTGCCATCCCTGGGATTCTCCAGGCAAGAAGACTGGAGTGGGTTGCCATGTCCTTCTCCAATGTATGGAAGTGAAAAGTGAAAGTGAAGTCGCTCAGTTGTGTCCGACTCTTTGCGACCCCATGGACATGTAGCCTACCAGGCTCCTCTGTCCATGGGATTTTCCAGGCAAGAGTACTGGAGTGGGTTGCCAGTGCCTTCTCCAAAATGGAGTAATAAGTTCTAAGAAATCAAATAGCGAAGAAATAAACCCAATAATTCTTCACCCAAGACTAACACTCAGATCAGATTAGTCGCTCAGTCGTGTCCGACTCTTTGTGACCCCATGAATCACAGCACACCAGGCCTCCCTGTCCATCACCAACTCCCGGAGTTCACTCAGACTCACGTCCATCAAGTCAGTGATGCCATCCAGCCATCTCATCCTCTGTCGTCCCCTTCTCCTCCTGCCCCCAATCTCTCCCAGCATCAGAGTCTTTTCCAATGAGTCAACTCTTCGCATGAGGTGGCCAAAGTACTGGAGTTTCAGCTTTAGCATCATTCCTTCCAAAAAACTAACACTAGATCAGGGTTAATCAGGAAACTGTCTGTGAGGGACTTTTCCATCAGTACAGCAGTTAATACTTCCATTGCAGGGAGCATGGGTTTGATTCTGGGTTGGGGAACTAAGATCCTGCAGTCAAGGTGCATAGCATGACCAAAAAAAAAAAAAAGATTCTGTCTGTGAGCTACTTGTATCAGAAACAGCATGTGGTTTGTGTGTGAAGGTAATCAGTTCCTGGACTCCAGCACAAATTTATTGAAACAGCATAGGGACTCTGCAATCTGCATGTTGACACAGTCCTCAGGCTATTCGTATGTACACTACTGTTTGAGAAGTATTTCACTGCCCAAGTTGTGTTTCCATGAGACAAAAAAGAAGCTACAAAAGTGATAACAAGACTCTGAGAGATTCAGAGCTCTGGCCAGAAATACATACACTATTAGGCTGTAATGTGAACTACACACACCTAAAGTGAGGTCAGTTAGAAACAAAGGTTTAGCTCACACCACCGAATAAATAAATGCATTCACATGATGCCATTTGATTTAGTAGTATCTTGTTTTATTCATCTATAAAATGCAAATAATTCTTGAGATTTCATGAAATGGGAGGATTAACTCAATGACAGTGATAAATGTGTTGATATAAGCAACTAGAGGCTAATAAAAGAAAGGATTATAGAGAAAAAGCTCATGAATATCATTTCCCATCCCTGAGAATGTTGTTGCCTGTATTTCAATTAACAGCAGTTATTCAAACAGAGAAATAATAGCACTGACTCTCCAAACTGGCAGCAGTTAGAATAACTCAGCATATTTTATGATAAATAGGTCACACTGTCTACGAAGCTCTTACTTTGGGAATCCTACAACAGGAGCCGTTCCAACCTGCCCAGTTCTGTACATCTTTGTCCTGATGATTAGATAATTAGCAAGAACATTGCAACCGTGTGAGAACTACAGTTTCACCAGCTGATCTTAGCAGAGAAAAACATCTATTATTATCGCTCTTTTAATAGTGGCTGTGATTAACCATAATAAAATATATGACTAGTAATTTCAACAGCACATGAATCCCTGAAATTATTTCTTGCTAGGACTAAAAGGATTTTAGATTAAGAGCTCTTAATTTAAACTTGTAATTTAGGTTTAAACTATTCATTACAAAAATCAAACCAAAGCTGAGAGAAATTACCCAGGGTCTAGGGAAAACAGATCCCTCTTTCATGATCAAACTCTTTTTTTTTTTACCCCTCAAGTAAAAAACCACACGAGTCCCCACTCTTTCCCTTTTTACTTTCTACCTCCTGTTCTAGGAAAACAAACACCTCTGTCTCGTCCCTGACAGTAATTTTGAAAAGCAGCTGTATTTTGTGAGATACATGTTGAACAGTCAGAAAGAACATTTTGAAGTTGAAAAATTCCTTTGAAAAGTACTAAGTTGTTTTCCTTTTTTATTTTCTTTCTCTATGCCACTATATTAAATTGTGAAGAGTCAAATCATTTTTTTAAAGTGTCTGTGTTGCCTGAACTCTAGGTTCCTTTCTACTGAACCCCAAGGATTGAAGCAAGTAAACCCTCTCTCTGTAGACTAAGTCCTCTGGTTCAGTAGAAGCCACGCTGCTGCCAAAGAAAGGAAAGGACACTGGAGTGTCACCAAAGGAATTCAATTTTGTTTTTGACTCCTGCTAATCTGGTGAACTGGCTTGTTACCCAAAGAATAGACATCCGTTATTCTAGCAGTTCATGTGTAGAGAAACTGACACATGCTGCTAGAATCTGCAGTAACAAAAGCACTAGGAAGGTGACCTCCTCTGGAAGAAGACATTCTGCATATTTATCCTCTTTTGAAGCGTAAGAGACCCGAGAATACTGATACAAATCCGTGGGAGAGGTGGGGTCTTAGATGCCACAACCTGAGTTCTTCCACAGTGTTGCACTATGAAATATACAGCAATGAATGTGTTCCGTGTAAATCAAAGTTTTTCTTTTTCTTACTTAAAACTTTCTGGTAACATCATAAGCATCTCTAGAAAAAAAAAAAAAGTTACAGTGGATATAAACGGAACCTGGCACTGACTCAGGTTTTTGCAAAATCCCATGAACTACCTGGATAATCTGATGAATCAAGAAAACCCTGTTTGTTGGGTATTTCAGACAAGGGCTTTAACAAAAAAGGCTCTGATATGCAGCTGCTTTTTGACAACAGCCATGAATCACTGATAGAAAAGCATGAGAACACAGTCGTCAGGCTTAATTATATGTCATTACCCTAAATAATGGCAACATTTTAGGTATGAATTAAACCTTTGGTGGTAGAGACTTGCATCATTCGGGAATGTTGGTCAATCCAATGATTTAAAAAATCCGTAGACAAAAACACTCTAGGCTGATTGTCCATTTAGGAGGAGTTGCAAAGTCTCTTTGTATTCACTTAAGGCTTTGAGGGGGTGAGTGGGGAAAAGACAAAGTCTTTCTCAAAAGCAGAATAAAAGTTTTTTTAAAAGGTAGGAGAGAATTTTTATCCTGAGAGAGAAAAAAACATATCGCCAGAAATTGCTCAGAGCAACGCATGCGATCGAAGCCTGGAAGAACTCAGGATTCTTTTAATCCAGCCACCTGACTGCATTCAGGACTTTCTCCAGGCATTTTTCTAAGGTAGGACCTAATTCACTCACTGGTGTTAGGACTCTTGTTGTTTACCTTCCCCCCAGGATTTCTGCTCTGTTGCCAGGGCATAATGCACCTGTGAAGGAAAACTGGTCCAGCTCCAAGAAAGCTGGTATTAAGCTTCTCTTCTCTTCCTTTCCCAGTGTAGTTTAATCACAAGAGTGCTAATGACTTGTAAAGCTATCAACCACTTTAGAGAGCTGTTGACTGCGGAAACACATCTGGCTGCAAAACCCACAAGGGACCAAGGACTCAATCGTCACCAGAAATCGCAAATGGGTAGCTTTACAAACCAGGCTTGGCCTCAGCAAACACCTTTAGGTTGACCCAATTTGGGTCTTTAGTTCTTAATCAGAATTTCAAATACAAATTCAGGTTTCCAGGTCTAACATATCAGGTTTCAGTTTCCGGAGCCAGCATTCCTTCAGGATTTCAGACCCAGATGCTGAGTGATCTTCATCCAGCTCTGTAAGATGGGGCAGGAGGTCTCCAGTTCACCACCATCTTGGACCTAACCCCACTCAGAGCACTGATATTATTCAGCAAACTTCCGTAATTTGTACGAAGACCAATTTAAAGCATCTCAAATAGATTTTTCTTTTAATTATTCATGTTTGTTGAAAAGTAGATTTTACAACTATCTCATACATTCATTCCTATTTTCTCACAGTTCTCAGACATAGAAGGTTCTCATCTAACTTTACATAGGTTTCTTCAGTATACTTGGTATTTTCTGTCTCTTGATATGTGGAAAATGACTACCTGTTACCAAAACAATTCATTTTTCATAAGTAAAAAAAAAAAAATGAGTCAATTTTAAGTAAGGACACATCCTCTTTTGAGACCTGCTATTTTCTCAACAAAAGCCAGGCTAATCCCTTACTGTGGGAAAAGGGCCAATGAGGAATTGAAAGAATTTAGGAACATCAAGACTAACTCACTCTCCTGCTCAACCACTGCCAGGCCTCCCTAATCTATCTTATCCTTTCCAGCTCTGGTATAAAAAGAAAAAACATATGGACAAAACTATAACTTCATCCTCACTGAGACACACTGAATATCTCACTAAAACTCAAATGAAACTGCTTCCCTCACCCCAACTCCCACTTTTCTCTCATTGGGGAAAATATGGAACAGAGAATCTGTAAGTCATTCTGTCTGAATGGGTCAGATCTGGCTTCAGTGTAGAATTGTTTCATTGTATGTGTATTATACTAACCTGGAAATTGGCAGGAAGGAAGGACAGGGCAACCAATAAGCTGTCCTCCAGTTTCTTTAGCTGTGTGAACAAAGGTGTACCTTTCTCTCTTCCAGCTGAAACAGTGTTGTTGTTTTAGTCTTTTCTTCCTGGACTCTTTCTTGCCTTTGATCATTCTTATTGGGTTTCTCCAGTCACACTCAACTTTCACAATCTGTAATGGTTTTCCTAATGACTAGCATAGACTTCTTCTGCCCACTTCAAAGAGGTTTCTTTTCTCTGTATTGATTATATTAAAGAAAATTGTTCTTCTTAAAATATATATTATCATATATTTAAAAGTTATATGTATTCATTCCACTAGTTCCGTCTCCAGTACAAATAATTCCAATTTATATAAGCATTTCTGACCAAACAGAGCTTCTCATATTTGAATGTACCTATACTTGTTTTCTCATTACATCTCATTCAAGGTCTCTAAATTTCACTTAAGTTGTTAGACCCCCAAACGAGGTATAATACATGTATAATAAAGGTCTTACCTACATTGAATATAGTCGCCCCTCAATATCTACAGGCATGGGGGGTTGGTTGCAGGATTCCTGTGGATACCAAAACCCAAAGTTGCCTTTGGATTTTCACAATATACAATTCCCCTCCTTCCACCTTGGCAATGTAATATTGATTATTATATCTCAATTACTTGTGCATCTATAAGGTGTCAGTTTGCCTTATATCCCCAACAACACCTTTTATTAATGTTTGTGATTTCTATATTGTGATGTAGTTATTTATTTATAGTTTTTGTCTTCACCCTCTACTTCTCTTCCCATTAAATTGAGTTTCACAAAGTGTGAAGTCCATGTCATATTGATTTGGTATCTCCAATCACAAGTATAATCCTTGGCAAGAGAAAAATGCAGTATTGTTGTTGTTGCTTAGTTGCTAAGTCGTGTCCAACTCATTGCGATCCCATGGACTGTAGCCCTCCAGGTTCCTCTGTCCATGGGATTTCCCAGGCAAGAATATTGAAGTGGGTTGCCGTTCCCTTCTCCAGGGGATCTTCCCAACTCAGAGATCGAATCCACATCTCCTGCACTGGCAGCCAGATACTTTACCACCGAGCCGCCAGGGAAGCTCTCAAAAATGCAGTATAGAGAGTGCAATAAATGGTTAACTGTATCTTGTTGGACTAGGGCCTTGGAATTTGATACAAATGCATCAGACCTAAGGTTGTTTGTGCCCCCCCCAAAAAAACCAAAATAAACAACAAAAAAGCATTCATAAAGCAATTGTTTTAAAGTATCAGGTATAGATGTATAGATATATAGATAAATTATGATAGAAATAGGGTAAATTTTGCAAGGATCAAAAATTCAAAAGACACTAGATTTTGTTCCATCTACCATTAAGTTAGTCTAACTCAACATTTCTTGAGAATTCTTGTCACCCTAAGATACAGCCTAGTTCAGTTTAGTTTAGTTGTTCCGTCATGTCCGACTTTTGCAACCCCACAGATTGCAGCATGCCAGATTTCCTTGTCTATCACCAACTCCCAGAGCTTCCTCAAACACATGTCTATCAAGTTGGTGATGCCATTCAACTATCTCATCCTCTGTCATTCACTTCTCCTCCTGCCTTCAATCTTTCCCAGCCTCAGAATCTTTTCTAAGGAGCCAGTTCTTTGTAACAGATGGCCAAAATATTGCAGCTTCAGCATCAGTCCTTCCAATGAGTATTCAGGACTGATTTCCTTTAGGATTGACTGATCTCCTTGTTGTCCAAGGGACTCTCAAGAGTCTTCTCCAACACCACAGTTCAAAAGCATCAATCCTTCGGCGCTCAGCTTTCTTCACAGTCCAACTCTCACATCCATACATGACCACTGGAAAAACCATAGCCTTGACTAGACGAATCTTTGTTGGCAAAGTAATGTCTCTGCTTTTTAATATGCTATCTAGACCGGTCATAACTTTCCTTCCAAGGAGTAAGCGTCTTTTAATTTCATGGCTGCAATCACCATCTGCAGTGATTTTGGAGCCCAGAAAAATAAAGTCAGCCACAGTTTCCACCGTTTCCCCATCTATTTGCATGAAGTGATGGGACCAGATGCCACGATCTTAGTTTTCTGAATGTTGAGCTTTAAGTCAACTTTTTCACTCTCCTGTTTCACTTTCATCAAGAGGCTTTTGAGTTCCTCTTCACTTTCTGCCATAAGGGTGGTGTCATCTGCATATCTGAGGTTATTGATATTCTCCCAGCAATCTTGATTTAAGATTATGCTTCATCCAGCCTGGCATTTTGCATGATGTACTCCGCATATAAGATAAACAAGCAAGGTAATAATATACAGCCTTGTCGTACTCCTTTCACAATTTGGAACCAGTCTGTTGTTCTCTGTCCAATTCTAACTGTTCCTTCTTGACCTGCATACAGATTTCTAAGGAGGCAGATAAGGTGGTCTGGTATTCCCATCTCTTTAAGAATTTTCCACAGTTCATTGTGATCCACACTGTCAAAGGCTTTGGTACAGTCAATGAAGCAGAAGTAGATGTTTTTCTGAAATTCTCTTGCTTTTTCTATGATCCAGTGGATGTTGGCAATTTGAACTCTAGTTCTTGACTTTTATAAATCCAGCTTGGACATCTGGAAGTTCTCAGTTCATTTACTGTTGAAGCCTAGCTTGGAGAATGTTGAGCATTACTTTTGCCAGTGTGTGAGATGAGTGCAATTGTGTATTAGTTTGAATACTCTTTGGCATTGCTTTTCTTTGGGATTGGAATGAAAACTGACTTTTACCAGGCCAGTGGCTACTGCTAAGTTTTCCAAATTTGCTGACATATTGAGTATAGCACTTTTACAGCATTGTCTTTTAGGATTTGAAATAACTCAGCTGGAATTCAATCACCTCCACTAACTTTGTTCGTAGTGATGCTTCCTAAGCCCCACTTGACTTCATACTCTAGGATGTCTGGCTCTAGGTTAGTGCTCACACCGTCGTGGTTACCTGGGTCATGAAGATCTTTTTAATATAGTTCTTCTGTGTATTTTTAGACTTTCCTTGTGGTTCAGCTGGTAAAGAATCCACCTGCAATGTGGTAGACCTGAGTTTGATCCCTGGGTTGGGAAGATCCCCTGGAGAAGGGAAAGGCTACCCACTCCAGTACTATGGCCTAGAGAATTCTGTGAACAGTACAGTCCATAGAGTCACAAAGAGTGACACGACTGAGCAACTTTCACACTTTGTGTGTATTCTTGCCACTTCTTCTTAATATCTTCTTCTTCTGTTAGGTCCATACTGTTTCTGTCCTTTATTATGCCCATTTTTGCATAAAATGCTCCTTTGGTATCTCTAATTTTCTTGAAGAGATCTCTAGTCTTTCCCATTCTATTATTTTCCTCTATTTCTTTGCATTGATCACTTAGGAAGTCTTTCTTATCTGTCCTTGCTATTCTTTGGAACTCTGCATTCAAATGGATATATCTTTCCTTTCCTCCTTTGCTTTTCACTTCTTGTTTCTAAGCTATTTGTAAGGCCTCCTCAGACAACCATTTTGCCTTTCTTTTTCTTGGGATTGGTCTTGATCACTGCCTCCTGTACAGTGTGATGAACATCTGTCCTTAGTCCTTCAGGCACTCTATCAGATCTAATCCCTTGAATTTATTTGTCACTTCCATTGTATAATCATAAGTGATTTCATTTGATTTAGGTCATACCTGAATGGTCTAGTGGTTTTCCTTACTTTCTTCAAAATACGTCTGAATTTGGCAATAAGGAGTTCATGATCTGAGCCACAGTCAGCTCCCAGTCTTGTTTTTGCTGACTGTACAGAAATTCTCCATCTTCGGTTACAAAAAATATAATCAGTCTGATTTCAATATTGACCTTCTGGTGATGTCCATGTGAAGTGTCCTCTCTCATGTTGTTGGAAGAGCGTGTCTGCCATGACCAGTGCGTTCTCTTGGCAAAACTCTGTTAGCCTTTGCCCTGCTTCATTCTGAACTCCAAGGCCAAACTTGCCTGTTACTCCAGGTGTTTCTTGACTTCCTACTTTTGCATCCCAGTTCCCTATGATGAAAAGGACATCTTTTTTGTGTGTTAAGTCTAGAAGGTCTTGTAGGTCTTCATAGAACTGTTCAACTTCAGCTTCTTTGGCATTAGTGGTCAGGGCATAGACTTGAATTATTGTGATATTGAATGTTTTGCCTTGGAAACAAACAGAGATCATTCTGTCGTATTTGAGATTGCATGCAAGTACTGCATTTTGGACTCTTGTTGATTATAAGATTACTCCATTTCCTCTATGGAATTCTTGCCCACAGTAGTATATATAATGGTCATCTGAATTAAATTCACCTATTCCAGTCCATTTGAATTCACTGAGTCCTAGAATGTATATGTTCACTCTTGCCATCTCCTGTTATGACCACTTCCAATTTACCTTGATTCATAGACCTAACATTCCTGGTTGTTATGCAGTATTCTTCTTTACAACACTGAGAGAGTCATTTCCTAGGCAGGTTGATAGGAAATCTAGGGGTCCCCAAGGAGAGAGGGGTCTGGAATTCTCAAGGAGGAAGAAAGGACAAACTTTTTTTCTTTCTCCACATTCCTTAGGATTATATAACAATAATGTATCCTGCCTGAGGACAGTCTCTGGATTAAGGACAGTCTTTGGATTAAACCTTCTGGCTAATTCTGTTATCTTAAAATGTAAATTACGGGATTAGGTCTGATGAGGTCTTTACAACTTCCAGACATTCTTTGGATTATATAACCTCATTGTTAACACTAGCAAGCGGGTACTCTTTCTACCCCCTTCTGATGCCTATGTCAGAAGCTTTCTCTATCTCCTTTATACTTTAATAAAACTTTATTACACAAAAGTTCCAAGCGATCAAGCCTCGTCTCTGGCCCCGGATTGAATTCTTCTCCTCCAGGGGCCAAGAATCCCGGTGTATTCGCGTGATTCAACAACAACCTTTCAACACTGGACTTTAATTCCATCACCAGTCACATCCACAACTGGGTGTTGTTTTTGCCTTGGTTCCATCTCTTCACTCTTTCTAGAGTTATTTCTCCACTCTTCCCCAGTGCACCTACTGACCTGGGGAGTTCATCTTTCAGTGTCATGTCTTTTGCCACTTCATACTGTTCATGGGTTTCTCAAGGCAAGGATACTAAAGTGGTTTGCCATTCCCTGCTCCAGTGGACCACATTTTGTCAGAACTCTCCACCATGACCCAGCCATCTTGGGTGGCCCTACATGGCATGGCTCATAGTTTCATTGAGTTAGACAATGCTGTGATCATGTGGTCAGTTTGGTTGATTTTTTGTGATCGACAAAACCTAAGTCTCACATTTATTTACCTACAAAAAGAAAAACACAAATGTAATAAGAAGGAAAATTGAGAGTGAATAGGTCAATGGGGTTGCTAAGAGTCGGACACGACTGACCGACTTCACTTTCACTTTTCACGTTCATGCATTGGAGAAGGAAATGGCAACCCACTCCAGTGTTCTTGTCTGGAGAATCCCAGGGAAGGGGGAGCCTGGTGGGCTGCCGTCTATGGGGTCGCACAGAGTCAGACACGACTGAAGCGACTTAGCAGCAGCAGCAGCAGGGACAATATAAAAAAGAGGAAATTATCCTGATAACAAGGTTTATAATTCCATTAAGTGCTGGAAAGTATTTTCATGAGACTCCACACATGCGAAAGGCATTTATGATTTTACATAGGGAAATAGTTATGTATACAAAAACTATTAACATGCTGACCCTACAGTATTAGTAGACTAAAGCAATCTCTTGAATTAGGATTTTGCTTACACTGCTTAAAATATCCCTCTAGCCTTCTTAGCTTATTGACAACTATGGCTTGAAGAGTCAAATGCAAATATTTACCAAACTTTTTTTTTCTATTTCTTTCATCAAAGAAAATAATTATTTTGTAGTAATAAGTTGTGCTGTTGCAAACTCATATCAGTTATTGCTTATTACTTAAGTGATTAAAAATTAATAAACCTTGTACTACATTTCTAATTGGCTTTGTTAAAATATAATGTTACAAAATAGGTACCTCAAAAAGTGATTTTTTATGAGTAGTGACCACATTATTCCTCCAAATAGAGGAGCTTTTTGGAAGAATTTAAATTGTTGTTTTTAGTAATAAAATGGAAGATTTATTGTGTAGTTTTCAGGAACACACATGTATATAGTGAATTTGGCTTTTTGTCTCTTTATTTCATCACAGATTAAAAGGTTTGGCAATTTCTAATAAATTCTGAAAGACTGACCTTTATTTTACGACAAGCTTGCCAGAGAACGCCACAAAACTGATTGGACTTCTAAAACTTATTTATTTTCATATGGTACAATTCTTTTAAATGGAAATATTTACTTTTCTAGACTGGGGCTGAAAAGCGCTCCTAAACGGACCCTTTTTTTTGTTTTTAAGCTGTTTAATCAGGTGGAGACAATCTAAATCAGATGTATGTTAAAGTACAAAATACACTAGGTGGTACTGGAAATAAACCATAGAAGTTGTCTGCTCGTAAAATGGTTCTTATATACCCAGGGACATTAAATCAGCTTTAGAACAAAGACATGTAAAGTGATCACTCTCTTGTGTTGAGGTTCTGTTTTATTAATTTCCAGATTTATGTAGTGACTGTTAGATATAAATGTCCAGTGAAGCTAACAAGAAAATAATAATGTTTGAATAAAGGACTAATTCTTAGTAGACACTTGGCACTTCATTGCGTCTCCCCAAACATACCTTTATGAAATCTCCCATTCACAAGCATCAGGGTGTTAACTGCAAGCTATTAAAAACAATATTATGGGATTCAGGTTGGGCAGTGAAGAGAGGTCTTTGAATGATTAGGTTCTGCTCTGACTCCAACTTTTTAGAAATACTTGCAACAGATGAAATAAACTTAGATATCCTTTAGGCTGGTTAGGTTTCAAAGGGCAACTAAACGTATTTTTACTTGTTTTTAAACTTAGGAATAACAATGTACTAACTGTACCCAGGCCTTAAGAGTTTACTTCTCATCTAAATCAGATGAATATGCCCAATGGAGGGGAGAGGGGTAGAGAGAGAGACATTAAATCACCTTAGGATTAACAATTTAAAGGTACTTTAGATATACTCCAGAAATTTCATTTGAGGTCTTGCGGCTACAAGCCTTGCTTTATAAAATATTCCTTCATATCTGCCAAACCTTAGAATAACCCTTGTAGAAACCATAAATATGGTGCAGATAAACAGTGGCCGTCTTACATAATGAGGTGTCCTTGCCAAATGGGAGCAGAAGACAAGAAGCCTGCCTCCCACTAAGCAACATGTTCCAGGCCTTGCAAGCCTGAAACACCATCATTCACAGTGGGCTGGCTCCAGCAGAAGCGAAGGTTCCCTCGGGGCTACCGCAGGAGAGAGCGCGGCGCCCTGCACTGCAAAGGAGCAGTCATCTGTCTTGTTGGCTTGTGCTCATATCATCTGTTAGCATGTGTTAGCACAGAGGGCAAAAAGTCTGCCATCATTTCCATGCTTATCGCAGTACATCACATCTAATACTTGCCTAATAAATGTTTGTTGAGTTTCTTTTTAATCTCCAGATGAGCTTATGAAGTTATTTTTTTTGTGAACCAGGATGGACACTGCATAGTGAAAGTTACACAGAAAGAGCACCTTCTTCTAGGAAGTGGTCAGTCTGATTTAATGGACCTCTATCAGCAAAGAACAAAGAACAAGCAGTTGGACTATAAGTTAAAAGCATTAATAACAAATGTGCTTTTGTGGGCTACTGAAAAGGGTCAGTGCTGAAGTGGAGAGCCGAATGATGTATTTTAAGAATTATCAGCTTCTATTAAACTCACTTTTAGAAGGAGGTGAGACTTCGTAGGACAAAGCACAGTTACCAATGATGCCTCATTTTCTGACTCCATTCATCTTGAGATGGTAACCTTGGATAAATTATGCAATCTTTTTATGCCTCAATTCTTTCTGAAATTGAGATAAAATACCACCTATCTTTTGGATTGTCAATAGACACTGAATTAATTTTGTAAACTGTTTAGAACATTACCTGACAGTCATATGAAGTGCTATAGGGTTTGTTAAATAACTAAGTAAAATAAAGAAAGCCCTAACTCCGGGAATAATGCAAATAAAGCAGCAGAATATGATACCAGAAAAGGTGGGAATGGAGTTGGCCTCAAAAAAAAAGAGAAAAGAAAAAAAAGCAGTCCTTAGACCTTTTACGAGTTTATTTTCTCTTAAAAACTCAAACTAATTGGCATTGACAGTATCCAATTATTGTTTTAATAGTGATGTTCAGTGTGTTGCATTTTATATTATCCTTTTTCATCTACTTTTCAAACATAAGGACTATAAAAGAAGCCAATAAAAGTTTCTCAGAAAATAAAATTAGAAGAAAAAAAAGAAAGTTGTCTATAATCATGTTCCTTTTGACCATCTTTTCTTCCTACTTAATTTAGCCCAAATTTGTGAGTGCTCTCTGAGCCTTAGCCATTAAGATCTAATGGTTGTCTAGAAATAGAACTGCCATATGACCCAGCAATCCCACTGCTGGGCATACACACTAAGGAAACCAGAATTGAAAGAGACACGTGTACTCCAATGTTCATCGCAGCACTGTTTACAATAGCCAGGACATGGAAGCAACCTAGATGTCCATCGGCAGATGAATGGATAAGAAAGCTGTGGTACAAATACACATGGAATATTACTTAGCTATTAAAAAGAATGCATTTGAATAAGTTCTAATGAGGTGGATAAAACTGGAGCCTATTATACAAAGTGAAGTAAATCAGAAAGAAAAACACCAGTACAGTATATTAATACATATATATGGAATTTAGAAAGACGGTAATAATGACCCTATATGCAAAACAGCAAAAGAACAGATTTTTTGGACTCTGTGGGAGAAGGTGAGGGTGGGATGATTTGAGAGAATAGCATTGAAACATGTATATTACCATATGTGAAATAGATCACCAGTCCAGGTTCGATGCATGAGACAGGGTACTCAGGGCTGGTGTACTGGGATGACCCCGAGGGATGGGATAGGGAGGGAGGTGGGAGAGGGGTTCAGGATGGAGGACACATGTACATCCATGGCTGATTCATGTCAGTGTATGGCAAAACCAACTATACTATTGCAAAGTAATTAGCCACCAATTAAAATACATTAATTAATTTTAAACAAAAAGATCTAATGGTTGTGGTCTATAGCTCTTCTGAAGAGTCAGAGGCAAGTGGCACTTGTTTTTCCTTTTATTCTACTATTACATGTGTTGAACATCAGTTATCATGAGCTATTACTCAAGCAGCATAGTTGCCACTTAAAAATTTAAACAGCATGAGACCTGAGACATTTAAAGGTGTGTAGGTAAAACTAAACTTGGGCTTTTGTATACACCACTGAAAAGGACTTCAGGAGTCTATTTCTGGTACACACTTGACCATTCTGTCATTAATCTTTGCTGCTGCTGCTAAGTCGCTTCAGTCGTGTCCGACTCTGTGTGACCCCAAAGACAGCAACCCACCAGGCTCCTCTGTCCCTGGTATTCTCCAGGCAAGAATACTGGAGTGGGTTGCCATTTCCTTCTCCCACTAATCTTTGAAAAATTTGTATTTCACCCTGTGTTTTAGTTTCTAGCTAAACTTAAGAGGAAAAAAAAAAAACAACAATTTTTTTTATTATGGAGATCTAGTGAAATTAGTTGAGATAATTCAATTTTGGTATTAGAGAACACATAGTGCATAAACTCAAGGGACTGTAATTTTTAAATTTTTTTAATGATTTAGATGCTATCTAATTTGGGTATCAAATTCAATTTGACAACACTTTATTGAGCACTTATTGTTTGCAAGCACATTAAAAACAATGAGAATAAAGACAGAGGAGTTAAATAAATCCTAGACCCTCAAGGAACTTGTAGTTTGATGGGGGAAGGCAGCATACAAGCATCTGATGATGATACAAATTGATTAAAGGCTTATCAAAGGAACAGCTGAACACCAAGAAATGCAAAGGTGGCAGTTAATCAAGTTGAGAACATAGGGGAAAGCATAAAGGGAGAGGTATTACTAGATCTAGCCTTGAGATATAAGATTGTATTATTTTCATATAATAATTCTCATAGAAATTGAAAGAGGGGTCAAGTACTTGGTTTTAGAGTAGATCAGCACGCTTCCTCCTACCAGCAGGTGCTAGTAAGAGCAATCTGAGTATATCCGTTTGCTTAGGTTGGTATTTAGATCTATCATGTTGATTATTTTGATAGAAATCTCCATTGAAATGTTTTCCAATAATATGAACATTATTAGCCTCCATATTTCCAAATAGTAAAAGAAAAAAAAAAAAGTATACCCTCATTCACTGTAGTATTTTTCTTCCTTCCAGTTTCAGTGCCATGTTTCTTGCATGAAAATTGTTCAGGCTTTCACTTAAGCAAGCAAAAGTGAGCTTAAGCATCCAGTCTAGAGGATGGATAGCCCAATTTCTTGTAGTCAGTTGAAATCTTGCCACTTGCCACCTGTGGACATAGCTTTTCTGGGCAAACGCAGAATACGGTGTCTTAGGGGTTCTACTAGTTCTTTCCATCCCCTCTCTGTCATTCTGGGAGCATCATTTTTGTTTCCTTCTTACAGGGGCCCATTTTCTATTGTCATGCAAATTACTCCTAAGAGGTGGGCCCCCTCCCCTCCCCCTAGTTGTCTGTATTTTAGTCTGTGGACTCTTACAAAGCAAAAGGCCTTCAAGAAACACTAAATGAAACTCTGATTTGGAGTCAGTATGGAAAGTATTGGTCATCAAGTACTTCCTGGCCTCCTGCAATGAACACACCCAACGTGCCTCCTCTCAAAGGGTGTCAAGCTCACCTTTAAGTTCTTATTTTGAGAAGTAGATAAAGGAAAGTGAGAAAACGTTAGTGAAACAACTGAGAAATACTGCTGCTTGAAAGAGTTGTTTCTCACTATTTTTCTTTTAATTTTTTTTTTGATGTGAACTATTGTAAAAGTCTTTATTGAATTGGTTACAATATTGCTTCTGTTGTTTATGTTCTGGTTTCTTGGCTGCAGAGCATGTGGGATCTTAACTCCCAGACCGGGGATCCAACCTGCACTGCATAGGGTCATGTCGGTGGAAATGAGTTATGCTCCTGTTGGGTGGAAACGGGTATTACAGCTCCTGTGGGCCTTTTTCCCCTTCCTTTCTGGTGGCTCAGACGGTAAAGCGTCTGTCTACAATGCGGGAGACCCGGGTTCAATCCCTGGGTTGGGAAGATCTCCTGGAGAAGGAAATGGCAATCCACTCCAGTACTATTGCCTGGAAAATCCCATGGACGGAGGGGCCTGGTAGGCTACAGTTCATGCGGTCGCAAAGAGTCGGACACGACTGAGCGACTTCACTTTCTTTCTTGCAGGTTCTCTATTCACCAACACAGGGTGTTAATGCAGTGTGAATTGCACCCACATCCTGCAACCCAGGCAGGGCAACTGGCTCTAGAGTCCATAGCGCCTTCACTCTGCTTGCTGCCCTGTGCAAACTGGGTTTCCTCTCCAGGACCTTCATCCAGGGGAGGTCCTACTCTGACTAGAATCAGCGTCTCTAAATGGAAAGACAGGAACACAAGCCTCAGAGTCTCAAGTTGGCTAACAAAGAAAAACAGTGAGGAAGATCTTCCCTGGTGGTCCAGTGGTTAAGGCTTCATCTTCCAAAGCAGTGCAGGTTGGATCCCTGGTCTGAGAGTTAAGATCCCACATGCCCTGTAGCCAAGAAACCAGAACGTAAACAACAGAAGCAATATTGTAACCAATTCAATAAAGGCTTTTACAATAGTAAGAATCAAAAAAAAAAAAAAAATTAAAAGAAAAATAGTGAGAAACAACTCTTACAAGCCACAGTATTTCTCTATTGTTTCATTAATGTTTTCTCACTGTCCTTTATCTACTTCTCAAAATAAGAACTTAAAGGCAAGCTTGACACCCTTTGACAGGAGGCACATTGACACTGGGTGTGTAGCTTGGGAGGGAGAAGCACAATGTGAAGGTCCACTCCATGCATTCCTAAAGCCTATGGCAGGCCCGCAAAGGCTCGGGCCCACTTGCTTCTGACATCCTGGTGGTTGTTACTTTAGGAAAATATTACAGATTACAAGGGAACACTCTCCCTGTCTTCTATAGTAACCTCAGCCATCTTTCTTCTAGAGACCAGCAATTTAAAAAAAAAAAATCATTGTTAAATATTATAGTGAGGGAAATGTTAACAGTGTCTGTGATTTGCTTAATGGATGATTTTACACTCTGCAGTCCAGGTAAATGACAGTTATGTGAGATCTGGTCTGTGTTGCTTTAAAAATACCTTAATTCAGAAGGAAGCCAAGTAAAATGTTCAACTTTTTCAGACTCTAGGGGAAATGTGACTAACTGAAATGTAATTCACATCCCATTCATGTATGAATTGGGGGGCTGCAGAGGATGTGAAGGCAAGAGGTATGTGTTTGGCCCAGAACACATGGCCCTGTGCCCTTTGTGTGTCTCTGATAGCTGAAAATTTCACAGCCACAAAAATATCTCTGTGGCCAAATGGTGACAAACTGTCTAGTCTATTTATGAAAATTCCATGACTTTATAAGACAAAGTTTTTCTTAAACTAGAATGTGTATGAAGCTCCCAAGACCATTTTATTGCCATGTTGTACATTAGCAGCAAAGTGTCTAAAGGCAAAACCAACTGCTCAAATAGGTTAAGTAAGAAAGTTGCCTCGGAAAGCAGTCTTCCTAAAACAGGATGCATTTTTTAGGATCGACAGCTTTCCTCAGAGAGATTTCAGGACTGGGAGCCTGTAATTCCTGAGCAGTGCTGCAAACATATCAACTTTCCTTTTATTGCTTTGTTTTGAGTTTTTCTGAAGGGGCACTGCAAATATTTTGACCATCTCTTTGTTCCCGACGGGGTTTTATTCATCTTCTTTTGGATTAACCTGAGATAGCACTGCTGAATTTATGCTCTGCGTTACCTAGACTGAACCAACTAATGCCTGACCGCTCGCTTGTTTCCATGTGGCAGCCAGATTGCCAGTGATCTTGTGATTCATTTGTACCGGTTCAGGATCCAGAGAGAGAAGTGCCTGGTGAAGACAGGGCCGGGAACTCTTTAATCCTGGCTTTGTCAAAGCTCAGTTGCAGCCTTAGAAAGGCCATTAGAGTTTCTCATCAGTTTCTTGGTCAGCAAAACAGGAATCACCCTAGCATTATGGTACTTAATTCTGTTTTCTTTTATGAAGAGCTTTGAAGATGAGAAGAGTTGCATTTATTTTGCTTAGCAATTTAAATTAATGGGGTCAGAAATGTGACACATCCGGTGCTTGGTGGCACTGCATTCATGGTGTTGCTCCACCTACTCCTTTGCTTACACATTCAAGCTCATTCCACCTTCCCATGGCTAACTATCTCCAGTTGAATATGCTTGGGTATTTTAACTCAAAATTTTTATCTTTTTTTTTTTTTAATTTTTATCTTTGAAATAAACAGAATAGATTTTAAGAAGTTTGCTCTCGTCATCTACCATAAGTAGATTCTTACTTCAGTCATTTGGGAAAGCTGATTGCATGCTTAATAATTCCATTCAACTATTAGGAATCAAATAAGAAAATTTAATAAGTAAACAATTTTGAAAATCTGGAAATCAAAATAGCAAACCAAGCTTTTAAGATAATATTTAGAAGAGTCATTAGAATTTCAGCTAACTCCTGGGATGTCTCATCTTTTATTAAAGATTGAAACAATAATATGCCTATGAAATAAAGTTAAAATGTGCTTACTTTTATTCTCAAAGGTCATTTAAGTTCTGCTTTACACATAATCATATGCTCTTTATGCTCTTTATATTAAAACATGTATCTGCTATATTTAGCTCAATTTTTTTTTTTTAATGTGAGGAATGTACAGAATGTGTGAAATAAAAGTTTTATGTTTCATCTCTACCTATTTTAGTTAGGTTCATAAGAGAGTCAAAACAAGAAATTTTAGCCATAAAAGGCACTGGAAGAAAATGTGAAAAAAATTATCATGAGTGACCTCAAAGATGACTCTAAGAGATTTATTCAAAATAAAATTTAAAGGTGGGGTAGGAGAGTTCGATTGATGCTAATTTTTCAGCCTGAATCCTGCAATATTCTCAGAGCATTGGTTGACATTGTGCTCATTTTTTACTGACTTAAAAACATTTACAATTATATTTTATTCCTTTTTTGGTAAAATATGTTTTATTTACTAAAATGTAGAGCCTGAATGTTCTTTCAATTATTGTAAATGAATATTCTACTATGATGGTTAATTTTATGCATCATCTTCCCTAGGCTATGGTATCCAGATGTTTGGTCTGACATTAGTCTAGATGCTGCTGGGCAGGTCATTTTTTAAAAATGTGATTAACATTTAAAGCAGTAGACTTTAAAGTAAAGCAGATTACTTTTTCTAAGATGGTGGTCCTCATTCAATCAGTTGAAGACCTTAAGAGAAAAAGATTAGAGTTCCCTAGGAAAGAAGAAAGTGATGTCTTTCCAGTGAGCCTTGCTTGCCATATCCGTCTCTCCTGGGTCCCTAGACTGCCAGCTTGCCCTCCAGATTTCAGACTTGCCAGCCGACACAATGACATCAGTCCATTTCTTAAAATAAATCTCTCTCTCTTTGTATATACAGGCTATCAATTCTGTTTTTCTGGAAAACTCTGACTAATACACCTAACCTTTTTTATCATTATTATTTTAGTTTGAATTTATTTCTTGGCCTTTACTTCATAAATTCCTCTATACACCTTCTTGGGTGATGCTGACTGAATCCATCAATAGCCAAGGAATGCAGACACAGGAGAATGAGGGAAGAGCAAAACAAAAAGTTGAGGAAATGAAGTGGAACTGTGCTCATGCCCTGGGTGTGTTTACACAAGGGCATTCCATGCATTGCCATCCAAAAAGGAAAGGAAAAAGTGAATTTGACATACTCAGGCGGTGAGGTCTGTGCAATTAAGAACCAAGTTGAATTGAGCGCTGAGGAAAAAACTATTGACGCTCTTGGAATCAAGTGTTTCTTAAATCTGTTACTCATAGACTTTTTAAAGTTATAATATGATCTTGAAACACAAATATTGTTCATTTTCTTATCAGACAAAGCCAAATGAATATTGCGCCTCCTTGCAAGAAAATTCATACACCAGCAGTCTCCCTCAGCAGGCTCTGTAACTCTGTCAGCTTGACACGGGCCAATTCCTGTTGCACTGACAATGCTTGTCCCTGGATAACTGAGGCCAAAAGTGTCACACTAAGAAGTCTGTAAGTATCAGGATGCCAGAGGCTCATTGCTGACCTCGGTGAAAAACTGTCCAGAGAAACTGTTCCTACTGCATAAACATTCTTTTGTGGTTACTCTGGATAGCCACACTGAGAGACTTAATCTTACAGAAAGCCACACAGGACCAGGGATGAACTGGAGGCTAGAGATCAAAGAACTAAAAGTTTACAGCTCTTACAATGCCCGGAGCAGCCAAGAGAATACTGAATGAGCATTGTGTTTTGAGAGTGCAAAAAGGCCCTTCATTACCCAGTTGATTTGTACCTCATGAAACAGGTCAACTAAGGGTCATGCCATCCAAACTTTGAGTAGCAAAGTTGTCTAAGGGAACACCTTTACACTCATATATACATTTGTATAAACATTAACAATAAACCCAACTCTGCCTCATGGTGTAAGAGTGCTGTATTTAGCTTAGGCCTGATGCAGAGTGCTAGAGAAAGGGTCAGAGGTCTCACTCCCAAGGAGCCTCAATGTTCTTATTGAAAACATATTTCAAATACATAGAAAAGAGCCTTTAATTCATGCTATCAAATTTTTACCCAGAATTGTGATATGTGAGTCTCTAGAAATCTCAAAATGAAGGACTTGGCCCTTTGGAGAATTCAGAATGAAAATATAATAAAGCCTACATCATTCTGGAGATAGCAACTAGTGTATTAGAGTATTTACTACATACCAGACACTTTTATATTATCTATTTATTCTCACAGTTTTTTGAATTCTTATTATCTCCATAACACATATCTGGGTGATCAGTTTGAAGCCCAGAGTGTTTTAGGAATTTACCTACCCCCATGAAGTATGTGAGGTGTTCCTGATGGCTCAGTGGTAAAAACCCACATGCCAATGCAGGAGAAGTGGGTTCGATTCCTGGGTCAGGAAGATCCCTTGGAGGAGGAAATGGCAACCCGCTCCAGTATCCTTCCTGGGGAATCCCATGGACAAAAGAGCCTGGTGGGCCACAGTCCATGGGATCACAAAGAGTCAGACACAACTGAGTGATTAAACAACAACATATAATATGCAAGTTGACAGAGTTAAGACACTGGTCTTTTCCACACATTCAAAAAGAAAAAGAGGATGAAATGTATATTTGTTGCATCTTGGACTTACTGATAAATGATTTACATATAAGCTATATATTGCATTATGGCTCACTATAGACAAAATATGTTGACTTCAATTGAATATTTTTTCTTCTAGCAAAAATAGAATATATTCTTACACATTGTGAATAAAATTGAAATGAGCATGACAGTTTTGGGTTTGGATAAAATATAACATATTCTTAAAAGTGTGCACATTTGTTCCAAATGTTTTCTGAGAACTGTTGTACTGTTAACTGATGCAATGATGACAGGAGCACCATTTGGAGGAAATGATTTATTAGCACACTGTAGTCATATGTATGAATGAACATTTCAGCCATCAGATTCTGACCCACTGTCAGCAGCCTGAGAGCTCTGAGCTGTTTCTCCAGAAATGGAGATGTAGTTGCCTTGAATCAAATAGATTTTTCACTCAGTTCTTTTGTGATCAGTAGAAAATATTTCGAAAATTCTTGGACGGGATTAATTTCCTCTATCCAATACAAGTCACTATGAGGATTGCCAATTGTTTCATATCATAAACAATATTTAAAACAATAATAATGATGATGATAACAGCAACAGTTACTTAGTAAAGATCATGTAACTGATTAAATCGCAGAAAGTAGATTCTAACTCAGTCTGTCACGCCAGAATCTAGGTTCATGTACTACTCTTAAATTCATACCTTTTAAATTGAATATGGAAACTGCAGAATTAAAAACCATGCTACTTTCACAATAGTTAAATCTGAAATGACACATATATAAATTAAGTGAGGTTGACAATGTAACTTACCACATTCCCTCTATTAAAATAAGATGAACTTTTTTTTCAGATGTTAATATCACTGAAATTAGGATGCATCTTTGTGTCTTAGTTTAATTGATAATGTCTTTTTCTTTTATAGTGGTACATAAAATACTGGTGTGACTTATAGCTTATGACATTTAAGATTTAATTAAATAATACATGTTAAAACTATATTTATTTCACAGATTATAAGACTAATAGGTTTAACATATTACTATGTTTATAACAAAATTTTTATAATATATATGATAATATATATTGTCAGGCAGATTCACATATATTACCAGATATATTATCATCTATATATATCCTCGTAAAAATGTTCTGTGATTTAAACAATGCTACAGTTCATGGGGTTGCAAAAGAGTCAGACATGACTTAGCCGCTAGACAACTCCAACACCAGGCCTTCCCTGGTGGCTCAGTGGTAGAGAATCTGCCTGCCAATGCAGGAGACATGAGTTTGAGCCCTGTGTTGGGAAGATCCCTTGGAGAAGGAAATGGCAACCCACTCCAGTATTCTTGCCTAGGAAATCCCATAAACAGAGGAGCCTGGAGGACTGTGGCCCACGGGGTCACAAAGAGTCAGATATGACTTAGCAACTAAACAACAACATTATTATTATTCCTATTTCAAATGAGGAAACAGACCCACAGAGGTTAAATCATGGCCCAAGGTTTTACCATTAGTAATCATTGTGCTAGGTGAGAATCAAAACCATTCTTTGATTCTTAGCTCAGAGATACCTTTCACAAGTGCCCCATTGTGTGTTTATAATCTCGTACATTATTTTGGCCTTACAAATTTATAAAAAGTTTTTAAGTGAATTGACAGGGTCTACGTATTAAGCTCAGAGCTCCATCATGCTATTGCTGTATCTCTCAGAGAGAAGTACAGTGGCCTTGGCCCAGTTAGGAGCTATGCTGATAGTTGGTACCAGGAAGCAGGAAGATTTATAATTTTTGAAATACAAACCAAAGGAAAAGGACCTTGAGGACAGAAAGTATTTAAAAAGGCTTCTTATTATTTCTCAAGATCAAGGGTATTGGTCACTAATTAATAGTGTTGATTGTCCTCCTAAATGTGGTGATTGGACCTGACTGCTCTAAGTAGAAGATTAGAAAAAGTTGTGGAAGCTGATTGAGTGAAGCCTGGATTCTTACCTTGAGTTTGTGGTCAACTCTGTTTTGAACTTAAGAATCAAAATAAGCTTCTTCATTTGTATTTATAGACATGAAAGAAATTATATTTTCTTGCTTTGTCCTATCCAAAGAGTTTTTGAGGGAAAATGAGGTGACGTATATCAACGGTTTTCAGTTACTCAGATGTTACAAAATAAATCAATTCCCAATTCTCTCTACCTTTTCTGGGAAGAAACTTAGTAATATTTTCCCAAGGTCATTCAATGTAAATATAACATTATTCATTACTTGCTCCAAGAAATACATACCTTAGATTCTGTGGTATTGTTGCATCATTATATTTTCCTTGTGAGTTATCATTTCCAATCCACGAAAGTTGGCCTCTATTTTCTCAAAACCAAACTCTATCAGTTTGAAAGACCTGACATTGTGTCTGAGGCTTGTTATAGCTTGTTTTAGCTTTCAGCTAATCTCAGTGAAATTCTCTCACAATACACACACCAAAAAAGTATCAAATTTTCATCAGAATAAAGGAGGGGACCAAGCTCAGGCGTGTCTACATGAACTTACTTAGGAAATGGAAGTGATACTAAAAATACTTGTGTTTGACCTCCGACCTTAATAAAGTCATTCTTATATACATACTGCTGCTAAGTCGCTTCAGTCATGTCCGACTCTATGCGACCCCAGACACGGCAGCCCACCAGGCTCTGCCGTCCCTGGGATTCTCCAGGCAAGAACACTGGAATGGGTTGCCATTTCCTTCTCCAATGCATGAAAGTGAAAAGTCAAAGTGAAGTCGCTCAGTCGTGTCCGACCCTTAGCGACCCCATGAACTGCAGCCTACCAGGCTCCTCCGTCCATGGGAGTTTCCAGGCAAGAGTACTGGAGTGGGGTGCCATTGCCTTCTCCGTCTTATATACATACATACATACATACAAAAAAAAAAAAACACCAAAACATTATTTTCAGATGTTGAAGTGTTGTGGAAGTGGATGAAGTGACTTACAAATTCAGACTATATGTTTGTAATGTGTATTTTAGCCTGTGGTATGCTCCAAAATATGACAAATAAAATTTCAGACAGGATAAATCTAATTATCCCAGGTAAATCTTAACCTCTTCAGTAAACTATAAAAAATAAAGATATTCAATACAAATAAAAATTGGGGATTAGAAGTTTGACAATGCAGTACGTTTTTCTTAGTGCCCATTCTAGGTAGATAGCAGGTGAGCACTTTACAAAGGATCTCATTTTGTTATCACAATAGTCAATTGTAGAAATAAGGAAGCCAGGGCTCAGGACAACTATACAGCTAACAGCTGACAAAAATGTATTTAGGTTCAGGACACCACCAACACACAGCCTCATTCCAGTTCATGCCATTCTAACCCTGTTTGAGCACTTATTCTTTTGACATGAGAGATCACTCCAGTTTTTTCTTTTAAATGCAGCTTAGTTAGAAAAACACAATGCACTTTCTAGCTATCCAACATTTCCTCTTCTTCTTTTTTTAGATTGATTATTTATTTATCTGGCTGTGACAGGTCTTAGCTGTGGCACAGGTCTTCACTGTGGCGCATGAAATCTCTACATGTGGCGCACAGGTTTAGTTGCTCCATGGCATGTGGGATCTCAGTTCCCCGACCAGGGATCAAACCCACATCCCCTTCATTGCAGAGAGGATTCTTAATCATTGGACCACCAAGGAAGTCCCAACATTTATCTTCCTATGGCACTGTATCTGAAGAACAAAACTGAGTCATGCAGCCTAGCTTGTCTCACTGAAGAAAGGTAAGCACAGCACAGTGCTGTGCTGTGCTTAGTTGCTCAGTCATGTCCGACTCTTTGCAACCCTATGGACTGTAGCCTGCCAGGCTCCTCTGTCCACGGGCTTTCTCCAGGCCAGAATACTGGAATGGGTTGCCATGCCCTCCTCCAGGGGATCTTCCCAACCAGGGATCAAACCCAAGTCTCCCTCATTACAGGCAGGTTCTTTACCATCTGAGCCATGAGGGAAGCCCAAGAATACTGGAGTGGGTAGCCTATCCCTTCTCCAGGGGAACTTCCTGACCCAAGAATCGAACTGGGGTCTGGGGTCTCCTGCATTGCAGGTGGATTCTTTACCAGCTGAGCTACCCACAAGTTACTGAAAATAAAATAGCAATAAAGACAGCTTTCTCCCCCTTGGATTCTAGCAAGGGAGATACACGTTATATAAATAAAGTATTGCTAATATTTATCACAAGCCAGGCCCAGTTCCAGGCTCTGTATGTTATCTCATTTAATTTTCATATTAACCCTACTTCATGGGTGTTTCTGTTTCCTGATTTTTTGATTAGGAAAGCTGGGGCACGAAAGGTTAAGTAGCTGTCTGAGGAACTTAGGATAGGCTACACAGCTAGGAAAGGCCATAATTTGAACCCAGGCCTCTAGAACACATGCTCTCAATGATTCCTCAGTGCTTCCTTATGGAGTAAAAAGCCCTACAAATGAGAAATACCACCATGTTTGACAGTGTAAACCACAAACATGGTACTTTCTATTTAATTCATATTTTATACTGATTTTATTTGTAGCAACATAATAAGAAATTACTATTATAGCAAAGCACGTGGACACTTAGAAACATCTACATGCACAGCACTGTTTTGGAAAACTGGACATTTGAATTGGTTGATTCTTAGTTTCATTTTTGTTCTTGTTTGAATCCTTCAGGAATTTCAGTTGTTTGACTATTACTTTTAACCTCTACCTACAGGAACCAATGGGCTTCTCCAATGGCTCAGCAGTAAAGGATCTGCCTGCAATTGCAGGAGACATGGGTTCAATCCCTGGGTCGGGATAATGCCCTGGAGGAGGGCATGGCAACCCACTCCAGTATTCTTGCCTGGAGAATCCCATGGACAGAGAAACCTGGCATGGAACAGTCCCTGGGGTTGAAAAGAGTTAGACACGACTGAATCGACTTAGCACACACTCGTATATTGCTAGGTTCCTCTATTCGGTGGAACTGAAGTAGTCCTTTGATTTGTTGTTGTTTAGTCACTAAGTCATGTCCAACTCTTTTGTGACCCCCATGGACTGTAGCCCGCTAGGCTCCTCTGCCCGTGGGATTTCCCAGGCAAGAATATGAGAGCCGGTTGCTATTTCCTACATGAGGGTATCTTCCCGACCCAGGGATCCAATTCAAGTCTCTTGCATTTCCTGCATTTGCAGATGGATTCTTTACCACTGCACCCCACCAGGAAAGCTAGACCTTTCATTAGGCATTGCCACAAAGAATCTTTCTTTATCAAAGTAACTATGCGAAGATAAGTACAATTGAATGATTTTATCTATATGTCCAACAATGATAAAAATTCTGTGTTGTGGAAGCTTTCATGTTATTCTTCTGTAAATATTTTCCCCAAGGGAAATGATAGAAGCCCCTTTATTTAAGCCATTAAGATCTTGACTAGACAAAACAACTTAAACCACATTGTGAGAAATATTTAGCAAGATGTTTTAACCTTTCATGTTTCGACTTTCTCCCAACAGCCAAGTTAAGGAAACCATTAGGGAGAAAACAACGAAATAGTCTTCACCCTGACGGACTCTGGAAGGAAGAATGGTGTGTTCTTAGGCAGATGAGCCCACAAAAGTATTTTCTTATGCTGGATAAATTAACTCACACATTGATTTCCTCACCACAGTGATAACTCAAAAGGAAACTTGTAAGCATATGAAAACTGGGTGTCTCTCACAAAATGGCTGTGCTGTGATATCAATGATATGCTTCCTCACTAGACTGATTTTTTTCTTTTTTTAAATTTTTTGGCTGTACTGCACAGCCTGTGAGATCTCAGTTCCCCAACAAGGGATGGAAACCACGCCCCCTGCACTGAAAGTGTGGAGTCTCAACCACTGGACCACCGGAGAAGTCCCACTAGAGCTTTAAAGCAAAGCTTTAAACAACTTGACCCCTTTTCTTCCTCATTCTTTACAGATAACAATTGTTATTGAATAACTTTGAGAACATTTTAACTCTGAATAAATAAGTATTTTATTGATCACTTAGTTGGTGTCAGGTGCCAAGCAGATACTTTCTCTTTAATCTCATGGGAGAGGAAAGCCTTATCAGAAAAGGAAGCTGATCCTTAAAAAAGTAAAATACCTTATCCCCCGAAATGATGTGAACAGGATCTGGACTCAGATCTCCTAATATTCCATCTTCTCCTAACACTTCTGCTCTCCTTCATTCCTTAATCAATTTGATATTAATTGATCTAGAACAGGAAGAGGATCAAAATCATAGAAAACAATGAAAGAGGGAATTCCCTGGCAGTCTAGTGATTAGGAGGCAGTGCTTTCACTGCTGTGGGCCCGGGTTCTGTCCCTGACTGGCCAACTAAGATCTCACAAGCCCTGTGGTGCAGCCAAAACACAAAAGAATTTCTGTGGAAATCAGGAAATTCCACACAGAAACAGCTCGGTCCCAGCTCCTTAGCTCCGTGCCAGCAACCTCTGGGCTCACTCTTCCTCACCTTTGCAGTCATTGTCACCCACACTGTTGTTCAGGGTTCCTCTCTCTCTGGCCAGGACTCTGAATAGGGAAGCACAAAGCTGATCCCCACTTCAGGTCCAGGTAAGGAGGGCTGTCTTTGAAGACAGCACAAAAGTCCTTTCATTGGAAAGTATCATTGTTAATCACTATGGGGGAAAGTGAAATAAGATTGGAGCATTGGCAAATTATAAAAAATTTATAAACTTCAAACAAGGTGGCTCCTCACTTGAAATGGAAATTGATCTTACTGAAGGTGGCCTTTCCTTGTCACTTACCTGCCTTTCAGAAATATAGATGTTTCTCTGTGGAATGAATGAACAAATCATGACTGAACATTTCATTCAGGAAAATCTGTAGGTACCTTCTAGTTCCAGATAGACAATTTATATCTTTAAGAACTTTCAACTGAATTATATTTAAAAGGTTTGTGCCCTGCCCATTAATGATCCTCTGTAGCTATTTCCTTACAATTCAATAAATTCTACACCCTTGACAAACAAATATCCCTTGCATGCAGAGAAATAAAATTTCCTTTTATTCATTTAAAAAGATCTCCAATGCTCCCTTGGAAGGCTGATTGTTTTTGAACTAACAGGTCCAATTCTGGACACAAATAGGGGGAAAAAAAAAATACAAGGGAAACTCCAAAACAAAATATGTAACTTTTTGCCTAAAACAATAAAATCAACTTTAGTTGGTTTATGTTTACAAATTATGACCAGTTTAACTAGCAGAAAATTCAAGACCACATCGTTTTATCTGTCATTATCTTTATAAAAGGTCAACCACAGATTATATCCTGACTTTCCTGGTAGTGATTTTTGGCTACTTCATGGTATGATACCCAGTACATCTGTGAGAACAGACTGTATGAGCAATAAATAACTACAGTTTCTTTCTATGGCTTAGCCCTCAGAGGGCTCCCACATAGTTCATTTAATTGTACAGTTGCCCTACATCTTGTATCAAGTTTCAAAGTCCTCTAGTATATAATAAAAGGAAATACTGAGACTGTAGAAAAGTGAGTAGGGTACGTGGCAGTACAAAACTACTCAGTATATCCCTTAGAAGTTGAAGTAAATAACACTTAAAACAATAGACTTAGAGGTCATTTTTAAGGTATAAACTAGTCCTCAATTTTTATCCTCTATAAGAATAGAGAATTAGACCAGATGATCAATAATGCCCTACATGCTATAATTTTTTGATAGGACGGAGATTTGATTCAATTGCTTGTGAACTGAAGTCACGAAGGGTGAATAAAACAAAACTGCCGCTTTGCTAGATCAGATTTAATGTTCATTCAAACATGATGCTGAAGCACTCATAAGATTTTGACTTTCAAAGGAAAAATCTTCAGTAACTTGACTTATTCAAGTTAGTTCTCCATATTCTTTGCACTGTTCTCCCTTTGATCAGTAGTCACAGGTTCTAGAGCCAAGCTTTCCTAGTAATTATGTCATTAAAATAGCTATTGGAGTTTCATTGAATTATCTATTAATTCTTTTCTGGTCTAGATATTGTTCTCATATTGTAAGTCCTGCTTCAGATTAAGGTTAGTAATAACATAATAAGAACTTCTATTTTGTTGATGTCTTTAGTAATACAGCACAGTTTTGGCAAAGATAATCAAAAAGTTAATGTCACTACTACTCATCACACATAAAACAAACCTAAAGATTAGCCTGGTCGTTGTTTAGAACCTGCACTTCCACTGCCGGATGCGTGGGTTTGATCCCTGGTTGGGCAGCTAAGATCCCATGTGCATGTACAGCATAGCTAAAAATTTAGAAAACTCCTAAGTTTCTCACATGATGGTTAGATTCATACTCCATCACAAGTAATTGCTGATTCTACTCCACCCCCTCTCTGGAAAGGAAGACAAGAAATTTTGGATAACATAGAAGGCAAGGGGGAAGAAAAAAGATTAGCCTGATGAACATGTGGACTATAAATTTCTTTATGCTGGACAGACCATTATTTTTTTTAAATTGATGGGTCCCTTTAGAATAGTCAATTTAATACAAGGCCAAATGACATCGTATAGAGAATAATAACTGTTTTGGCCTTGTCTTCCATTCAGTTTGTCCTTACATATTTGATTTAACTCTATGGAAAGCAAACAACCTTGTGCACTTCATCAACCTACGCTAGGTCTTGGGCTTGCTGCTTTCATGTGTCTTCCCCCCACCCCCATTATATACAATAAACCTTTCCCAATTTTGATGAAAAATATTAATCATTGTCTTTTGAAGGACTAATGCTAATATTTTTCAACTCTTTAAACTACTTCATTGCTATACATCTGGTTGATTTTGATAGGAGTAAAAATAAAAGGAAGAAGGAGTAAAAGATAAATCAGAAAGGTGAGGCTTAGGTGCTAAAGCTCTCAGAGTCTTGGGATAAAGAAAGTAGAGACAAAATGCCATCAAGTCCTGGGTCCAGCAGACTGTAGCAGAGATGAGGAATGCCACACAAAGGCACAAAGTCCGTGGATGATAGTAATTCTTTAAGCCACTCTCCATAAAGATCTACAGAGCAGGTCACCAATGTGACTGTCAACTCTGACATCACTGCATCAGCACCAAGGCGCTGATCAATTAATGTGCCTGAAGGCTTTCCTGATCTCTTCCTGAAAATTATCCCTGTGTATTGTTAGCTTCAGAGGTGTGTTACCTTTCCTCAAAGTTATGCCTCTTCCAGACTTCTGCAATTAAATTAGAACATACTACTAAGATGTAAGGGCTTCCCAGGTGACTCGGTGGTAATGAATCCACCGGCCAATGCAGGAGACACAAGTTCGATCCCTGGGTCAGGAAGATCTACTGGAGGAGGAAATGGCAACTCACTCCAGTATTCTTGCCAAGGAAATCCCATGAACAGTGGACCCTGATGGGCTACAGTCTTCGGGGTCGCAAAAGAGTTGGTCACGACTGAGCACGCACTCAATACTGCTGCTGCTGCTGCTAAGTCCCTTCAGTTGTGTCCGACTCCGTGTGACCCCATAGATGGCAGCCCACCAGGCTCCCCCGTCCCTGGGGTTCTCCAGGCAAGAACACTGGAGTGGGTTGCCATTTCCTCCTCCAATGCATGAAAGTGAAAAGTGAAAGTGAAGTCGCTCGGTCGTGTCCGACCCTCAGCGACCCCATGGACTGCAGCCCACCAGGCTCCTCTGTCCATGGGATTTTCCAGGCAAGAGTGCTGGAGTGGGGTGCCATTGTCTTCTCCATGCACTCACTAAAATGTATCCAAAAAGAATCACTTTTAGACATGAAGTCAACTGCTATTATTTGTTCGTTCAGTCTTATGTTTTAGGTCAGTTTTCTCTTTATGCAACTGATGCTCTGATTCCTCCCTCTTTTTAACATACATCTGTAAAAAGTCTAGTTCACAAAGGAGAGAGAAGATGAGAATCTTTAAGATTGTCCGTAAACTACTCGGTCTTAATTTGTGTGATTCATTTAAAAACACTATTATACATCTTATAATTACTTCCTCTTATGACATCATTATTCTGCTGCCAATACAAACTAGTCTTAAAAGGCTGTTAGCTTGGGCAAGTATTTCCAGCATACAAAGTTATCATTCTTGTGAGATATTCTATATTTACATTAAACTGTAAAGAGCTTACTTGTGGTAACTAACAACATATCGGATTGTATCACTTTTCAGTATACATAACTCTTAATGCAAACTATTAAAGAAGTTGCGATTTTATACTTCTGGTCCAGTCCAGCCTCTTACCTGTACTTCGGGGGCCCAAAGCCTCCCATCTGGACTCAAATAAGTGAGAATCCACGCTCCACCTCCCATCCTAACTCTGCACTACAGAGTGACCCCTGCCACCTTCTCTTCTCTCCTTGTTATTTGTTCTTATAATTCTGAAATTCTTGACCTCCAGAGATCAAAAGGCTGAATGCTTGGGAGTATTGTTTGTCAGTCTCCTTCACCTTTTTTATTTCTGTCAGCATGATAATAACCATATGTCATTTTAGAAATATTTGTTTTATTAAACAGTATTTTTTTTCCCTACTGTGGAGGTGTACATGGTGAGCAGGATCAATTTTATTGTTCACTGGTTCCAAGTGGCTGCTTCGAGGTCAAGTCACTGAAGAATAGTTGCTGTGCAGTGGATTGTAAGGTTAAAAGCTGTTGTTTTGCAAACTACTACATTTAATACATAATTATCTTGGTGTTTCTAGTCCTTTTATCACTGAAATAAAAGTGGCTTGAGAGTCTCGTCAAAAAAAAAAAAAAGTTAGGGACATTTATACAATGGGCTACTCAGCAGCAATTAAAGTCTTTTATGAAAAAAGTGGAATAATATGGAAACACCTTTATGCTATGCTGAGCAAAAAATAAACAACATACTAAGTATGATCTTAACTAGGTAAAGAAAATGATTCATGCAAAAAAAGACAGGATATGAATCTATTATTTTTATCAACTCATTATGGTGAAGAATTTGTTTCTCTGCTTCTTTAGATATCTATGAATATTACCAGTCTTCTATAATAAGCATGAATTCCTTTGATTATGAACAAAAAAAAGCTTCATTAAAGGAAAATAAGCTATAAGTGATGAGAATTAGTGATCATCGTCATATCTCTATATTTTAAATGCCTGTCAAGTGTCATTTAAGCTACATGTATCAGCACAATTCTTTATATAACAAAAATTGCAAGGAAAATCATCTCCATTTTATAGAAGGTAAAATTGACATTCAGAAAGACCAAATAAGTTTTGTAAGACAACACAGGAAGAAATTAGCAAAGCTAGTGGAGGTGATGGAATTCCAGTTGAGCTATTTTAAATCCTGAAAGATGATGCCATGAAAGTGCTGCACTCAATATGCCAGCAAATTTGGAAAACTCAGCAGTGGCCACAGGACTGGAAAAGGTCAGTTTTCATTCCAATCCCAAAGAAAGGCAAGGCCAAAGAATGCTCAAACTACCGCACAATTGCACTCATCTCACATGCTAGTAAAGTAATGCTCAAAATTCTCCAAGCCAGGCTTCAGCAGTACGTGAACCGTGAACTTCCGGATGTTCAAGCTGGTTTTAGAAAAGGCAGAGGAACCAGTGATCAAATTGCCAACATCCACTGGATCATGGAAAAAGCAAGAGAGTTCCAGAAAAACATCTATTTCTGCTTTATTGACTAGGCCAAAGCCTTTGACTGTGTGGATCACAATAAACTGTGGAAAATTCTGAAAGAGATGGGAATAACAGACCACCTGACCTGCCTCTTGAGAAACCTATATGCAGGTCAGAAAGCAACAGTTAAAACTGGACATGGAACAACAGACTGGTTCCAAATAGGAAAAGGAGTACGTCAAGGCTATATATTGTCACCCTGCTTATTTAACTTATATGCAGAGTACATCATGAGAAACACTGGACTGGAAGAAGCACAAGCTGGAATCAAGATTGCCAGGAGAAATATCAATAACCTGAGACATGCAGATGACACCACCCTTATGGCAGAAAGTGAAGAGGAACTAAAAAGCCTGCTGATGAAAGTGAAAGAGGAGAGTGAAAAAGTTGGCTTAAAGCTCAACATTCAGAAAATGAAGATCATGGCATCTGGTCCCATCACTTCATGGGAAATAGATGGGAAAACAGTGGAAACAGTGTCAGACTTTATTTTTTGGGGCTCCAAAATCACTGCAGATGGTGACTGCAGCCATGAAATTAAAAGACAGTTACTCCTTGGAAGGAAAGTTATGACCAACCTAGATAGCATATTGAAAAGCAGAGACATTCCTTTGTCAACAGAGGTCCGTCTAGTCAAGGCTATGGTTTTTCCAGTGGTCATGTATGGATGTGAGAGTTGGACTGTGAAGAAAGCTGAGCGCTGAAGAATTGATGCTTTTGAACTGTGGTGTTGGAGAAGACTCTTGAGAGTCCCTTGGACTGCAAGGAGATCCAACCAGTCCATTCTGAAGGAGATCAGCCCTGGGATTTCTTTGGAAGGAATGATGCTAACGCTGAAACTCCAGTATTTTGGCCACCTCATGGGAAGAGTTGACTCATTGGAAAAGACTCTGATGCTGGGAGGGATTGGGGGCAGGAGGAGAAGGGGACGACAGAGGATGAGATGGCTGGATGGCATCACTGACTCGATGTACGTGAGTCTGAGTGAACTCCGGGAGTTGGTGATGGACAGGGAGGCCTGGCGTGATGCGATTCCTAGGGTCGCAAAGAGTAGGACATGACTGAGCGACTGAACTGAAGTGAAGATTCAAATAAAAGTTTGTCCTTTTTCAAGGACTATTTTCTTTCTATTCTATTACTGAAGGAAGGAATAAACCATGAAGTTTCCACCTCTATGTCTTGAAAGAAATACAGAGAAAGAAAAATTCAAATTAGTCAGTTTAGATGAAAAAGGATAGCATGAATATACAATTGGAAACAAAGTCAGAGAAAGTTTCATGGGTCCAACATACAATGAGAAACTTGATTCTAGCAAATAGTAATAATAATTCCTATAAGACTCTCCATAGGTGAACTGTCATAATTTCTGATTAGGTAACTTTTTTTAACTTTAAGGGAAAAAGAATCAACTGTATTTTAAAAAAAAATCATTTTTCTGCATAAATTGGTTGAGCATATCATTCAGATAAATGTATTTATTTCAGAAGAAGTTTCTTCTGACAGGTCCAGAATCAGGTCATTTCTGGGAAAAATCTTTTCCTTCAGTTAAAGAAAAAATACTTTGTCAAGCACAGAATAGAGAAACGTATTTGTCACTGATTTGTGAGGTACTGAGTAAATTTTAGCCTCGAGCTATTATTCTTTCTAGAGTAGTCTGGTCTTTATCAGTGGTATGAGACTTCCCAGATATAGGGCACACTAGTTTTGCAAGCAACTGCATTTTTCTTCTACCCTATTATTTTAGTATTTTTAAGAAAGTGTATATATAGTAATATTTTTTAATATTAACATATTTCTTAGCATATTAATTAAGATCCTTCTGGGTTCAAGCTTGATGTTATTTAAAACAATTGGAAGATGGTGGTTGAAAAAGAGACTTGCAGGACTGCCCTGGTGGTCAGATTCTGCACTTCCAATGTAGAAGGCATGGGTTCAACCCCTGGTCTGGGAAATAAGATCCCACATGCTAGGGGGTGCATCAAAAAAAATGAGAGAGAAAGTGGCCAGAATTATTGAGCTTGTGCATGAACAGGAACAAAACAAAGAAAGCACAAAAATTAATCTATTTTGAGGGAATTTCCTGGCAGTCCACTGGGTAGGACTCGATGCTTCCAATGCCAGGGGCCCAGCCTCTCCCTGCCAAAAAAATTTAACCTATTTTCTTAATACTGGCCAGATATTGTATTCTAAACAATTGGGTGAAAAGTAGGACTGAAGGTAGGAAACTTTGAGATTGATTTATTGGAGAAGCAATTGGTAATGTAGCCCTAATCTCACCTATAACTATTTAATTTCTAGTCTTCAGAATATACAATATATTCAGTTAGAACACTTATTTACCAAGTCATTCAGTCAGCATAGACTTGTTGAAATCCTATTATGTCCTAGCAGAAACAGCTTCAGAAACAGTTTCAGCTCTATAGAGTTGTACAGAGCTCCATCATTGGAAGGGTCCTACCCTTGTTTTAATGCTCTGCTGTTATTATCTTGAAATTCTGAATAATTTTTACAAGCTTTAATTTGTCCCTGAGCCCTATACATTTTGTGCTAGATACTGGGGAGATTAAAAGCATCATACAATTAATTAACAAAATACTATTAGTTATACATTAAGAAAAGTACAGAGCAAATATTGTAAAGATTGATAGTGTTCAGAAGACCTATTGCTATTTTGCTGCTTAGAAAAAAAGTGAAACACAAAATCTACTATCAAATTGGTAAGGGACATATACTTCTATTTTTTTCCTATTGCTTCAATCTTGTTATGATGAGAGTTGAAGTCCGGTAATTCTGTGGTTCATCTCTTCAATTCTGCTGATATTTATCTTGCAATGGTTAATATACTTAAGGAAAACCTAGGACATCTAAGCCAGAACCATATTTGTGGCTTTTTCTGTCCTTGCCTCTGCAATTCCTATTCACATTACTTGATCTTGTGGCAAAATAAGGTTGTAATCTGGGGTTGCAGTTTTGGTAAAGTTCAAAAGATGAGTCAAAAAAAGCGCACTATCATTAGCCCTTGTCAAGTGAAGTTAAAAAATACCTTGTCCTGCAGTAGCTCAGGGGAAATTCTGAGCATATTCTGCATTCAGCATTTTAAGCAGTTAGATTCTTAGTGTGTTGGGTCTTTTCAGGTTACTAAGGGAAAAGAGAGACTCTTAGCTTGACAGAGACTGTGATCCTTTGCCACAAGAATAAACAGGAAAGGAAGAACAAGAAATCTCAGAATCCTTGCCTTTCAGTGCCCTGAAACAGCACTGAAGACACAGTATCCCATGCGGAGAATCTCATGACTCAACCTTCTCTAAAGTTTCCCCTCTAAAGCTACTTAACTACATTTACAGTTCCAAGCTATCGCTAGGACCTAGTCTAACCTAACGGAGAAGGCAATGGCAACCCATTGCCAGTGTTCTTGCTTGGAGAATCTCAGGAACGGGGGAGCCTGGTGGGCTGCCGTCTATGGGGTTGCACAGAGTCAGACACGACTGAAGCGACTTACCAGCAGCAGCAGCAGCAGTCTAGCCTAATGATATCTTTGTGTTTCAGTACCACTGTGCTCTCTTTGAGGATTTTTGTGTGTCTTACATTCAGATTCACCAGGAGAGAATAAATCTGATTAGAAAACACTCATCAGAAAAGAAAGTCTATTTTTTCACTATCTGATATGAGCACAGCTTCTAGAAGAAATCTCACAACAGATCATCTCATAGACTGCTGGCCATGACACAGGAAGCTGTCCTTCATTCAAATTCCAATCTATAGTTCAAACTAGGGTTTTAGGATCAATTGGCCAAATGTGGCAATTTGTACACTTGGCTCAAAAGAAGCTTGGGAATGACAGCCCTCAAAATACTACCTTAAAAAAAAAAAAAAAAGAATAGGTTAGCTTGATTATCCTAGGTGAGTTTGGGGAGGGCAGGAACACTTTCATGTTTGAAAGTTCTGTAGTAAAGAGCCATCTCTCTCCCTACCGTTCAATGTATGAACATATGTGCACATACATTACCAAAATCTCGGCCTTTCTGTGTACTGGTCCTGAATCAAACCCCAGAAGCAGAGTTTTGGGTGGAGCAGAAAAGGATAGCTTTATTACTTTGAGGCAAAGGGAGACACACCAGGCTTCTGTCTCAAAAAACTATGTGTCTCAACCCCAGTGAACTTGATAAGGGTTTACAGCAGTGGGTCAAAAGTGTGGTCTCTAACAAGATTAGGGTATAAGCGGGTCTTGCACTCCCCTAGTCTCTTCTCAGGTGGGCAGTCTCCTAATCTTAATGAGCTTCTCTCGCCCCTTTCATCTTTTCATCAGGTGATTTCTTGGCTGCTCCTCTCTTGATTAGTAACCGTTCAAATCTGCCCTTTGGAACTCAGGGAAAAGTCACAATGGCTGGAATCTTACATACAAGAAATGGGGGACAGCAAGGCCTCCATGCCTCTGTGGAGCCCCACAGAGCCCCTCTCAGTTTCACAAATATGAGTGTATAAATGGGGTGCAGGAAGTGAGGAGAGACTGCTGCTGCTAAGTCACTTCAGTCGCGTCCGACTCTGTGAGACCCCATAGACAGCAGCCCACCAGGCTCCCTTGTCCCTGGGATTCTCCAGGCAAAAACACTGGAGTGGGTTGCCATTTCTTTCTCCAATGCATGAAAGTGAAAAGTGAAAGTGAAGTCGCTCAGTCGTGTCTGCCTCTTAGCGACCTCATGGACTGCAGCCTACCAGGCTCCTCTGTCCATGGGGTTTTCCAGGCAAGAGTACTAGAGTGGGGTGCCATTGCCTTCTCCAGAGGAGAGACTGGAGCACATGAATTCCAGGAGAAGGAATAAGCAATGTATTATTTCAAATCTACAAACTGCCATAATGTCTTTCCTATTTCCTCCATACATTTAAATCTTCTGATTTGCTGACTTGAGAATCAAGCTGTTAACATGATAAGCATTCCCACATTTGCAAAGAAAATGATTGGTAACAGAGAAGAAATCATATGGACAAATCCCCGAAATCAACCATGAGCTGTTGTAACTACAAGGAGCAGGTTTTCAGGTCACCTGAGGGAATGTTATGACCCAACTGAGACAGTACTGTCTGTGCCTGTGGTACTTGATAAAGGCAAAATGAATAAAGGGAGCTTTCTAAGTGGTTCTCATTACTGAAGGCTTACATTCCAGAATCTAACTGGAATCTTCTGTCAGCTGTAGATTCTTGAGGTTAAAAGGAGTCATACATGAGATATTTAACTCCCTATGACCATTTCTTCATAGATATTCTTCCACTTCGGTACACACCACAGCTCCAGCTACTCTTTAGTATGCTTTGAACAAACACTGCCTTCGGCTGCCTAGGTGGCTCAGTGGTAAAGAATCCGCCTGCCAACACAGGAGATGAAGGTTCTATCTCTGGGTCAGGAAGATCCCCTGAAGAAGGGAATGGCAACCCACTCCAGTGTTCTTGCTTGGGAAATCTCATGGACAGAGAAGTCCGGTGGGCTACAGTCCATGGGGTCACAAAAAAGTCAGACGCGTCTTAGCGACTAAACAACAATCAACACTGCCTTACATGTTCAGCTTTCACTTCCCTTGATTCAGAAACCAGATGCGACCTGATGAAGGTAGGAGGAAGAAATGTCTGTCCAATATGGTGACATATTTGGCTCCTTTTCCAAACTAGCTTTTGAAGCACTTATCTGTAGCCAGGCGCATCTGCAGTGGCAATTTAGGGAGCATGATAAGAAAACTGGATTGGGGGGAGGGCTCTTGATTTTGAAGGTCAGAAAAGCCTTAAGATAACAGCAATTTTCTGGATCTGTGCTTTGTTGAAAACAGTAAATCCATGAGAATCAAAGAATGGGAATGGGAACCCAGAGGTTATCCATGGGGATTATCTGCAGTCTTGAAAGAGATCTAAATTACACTATTCATTGTACCTGATCAAAAATAAACAGACAAAAAAAAAAAAAAAAACTGCAAGCCATTGAGTATGTAGATAGAAAACAAAGGATTTAAGCTAAATATTTACATTTCTATACTGACAAAGTTACTTAGCTTCTCTGAGCTTTATTTTCTTTTTTTTTTAATATAAATTTATTTTATTTTGTTTCTCCATGTTTTATCTATTCAAAAGTTCCTTTCAGCTCATAATTCTGTATATCTCATAAAAAAATAGCATTGTCTATAGTACAGGATTTACTTCCAAACAGGATTCACTGATGAAACTTTTAGGAGCCAACTGCAACTCCCTAATTATCTTTGTGAACTTTTGTAATTTCCGGTTGGAAATCCCAATTACTCTCCTGGGAACCAAGTCAGTAAATGCCTCATATTCTTTAGAAATACTAGGAAGGGTAAGTAAAGCAAATACTGGAAATGGTCTTATGCACTCCACAGGCTCTCTGCTAAGACATGACTGAAACCACTGTATTTGCATAGGGACACCATTTCCTCCTCCTCTAACACCACAGTCTGTGAATCATTCCCAAGGGAATAGGTCCACTTTGTATTTAGCAATCAAATATTCTCAGTTTCCACAGGTAGAATTTTCACCAGAGAAAATATAGAAAGGTAAAGTAGTTCATTACTACAGTTTCCTAAGACATAAAGAAAGCAAATAAAGAGCACTTTGTATTCAATAGAAGAAAAAATAAAACATCACTTACATAGTTCTAGGCAAAAGGTAAGGATATATTATATAAATAGGTGCAAACATAATAAAATAGAAAGCTCAGGCAGTATTTGGGGTTTTCCAGGTGGCATGGCACCCCACTCCAGTACTCTTGCCTGGAAAATCCCATGGACGGAGGAGCCTGGTAGACTGCAGTCCATGGGGTCGCTAGGAGTCGGACACGACTGAGCGACTTCACTTTCACTTTTCACTTTCATCATTGGAGAAGGAAATGGCAACCCACTCTGGTGTTCTTGCCTGGAGAATCCCAGGGACGGGAGAGCCTGGTGGGCTGCCGTCTATGGGGTCGAGCAGAGTTGGACACGACTGAATCGACTTAGCAGCAGCAGCAGGTGGCATAGTGGTAAAGAATCCACCTGCCAAAGTTGGAGACACAAGAAATTCGAGTTCGATCCCCGGGTTGGGAAGATCCCCTGGAGGAGGAAATGGCAACCCACTTCAGTATTCTTGCCTAGAGAATCCCATGGACAGAGGAGCAGGCTACAGTCATTGGGGTCACAAAGAGTGGGACCTGACTAAGTGCAGGCACAAACGAACCACAACAAAAGGCAATGTTTGAGTCATTCATGTTACCAAGAACCTCTTTTCCCCCTCTCAAAGCACATGGCTTGTAGAAAGCAGATTTTGTTATTTTTGAACTGTCCATATCCTTAGTTGTCTCCCCTCCTCACTTCGTGTTTGTAACCTTCATTCCTAGTTCTCTCAGAGTCTGTCTTATTTCTTCCCAACAAGATCATCATCAAAGTTTAAAAGATAAACTTCCTGGCAGACAGTCTGAAGTTTTAACCACACAAACAGCATTTCCACCCAAACCATAATGTTATCAGTTAAGCTAAAATATGGTGACAATTCTATTTAAATAAAAGTTCCTGCCTCAAATGTCAACAAATTCAGCGTCGGGTTAGAGCAATATCCTGTTGTCAGAGTTTGTCTCTGTTAGATAAACTATGACTCTTCAGCTTGTTCACGAGACAGCGGATTTCAATAGCGAGTTGACGCAGAAGAAACTAAGTGGAAGGACATTATTTTTCATTCAGCCCGACCTCACAGGCTTTGGGGAAAACCAGGTACCAACCATCCACTTTCTCTCAGGCTTACTCATTTCCCAACTACCAGATTCATTCCCAGAATATTAACTCCTTTGCTTCTCTCTAAAGTATACATGAAACCCTAATGTGAAGGTATAGCATTGTGCAGGCATGGAAAGTTGGTCGCCTCGCTGAGTGTAGGGTCATGTTTAAGGGCAGGCAAAAGCCTGACTTCTGCACACACCCAGACACACAGAGACTTGGATGTCCTTAGTCGACGGTTGCCTAGGTGGAACTGAACATACTTAAGAGCTATTGCTGACTCATGGCAAGAGTGGCTAATGATTGTAAATCAGAGGTTTTCTACTTGTGCTATGCTGTGCTTAGTTGCTCAGTCATGTCGACTCTGTGATCCTGTGGACTGTAGCCCACCAGGCTCCTCTGTCCATGGGGATTCTCCAGGCAAGAATACTAGAGTGGGTTGCCATGCCCTTCTCCAGGGGATCTTCCTACTTGAGCAGGCAATGGGCTTGGCAAGAGTCAAATTGTAGAAATCATTTGAAATATGGAGTGTTTCTTACATGTATAGTCGTACAAATTCTGTTGTTTTGCATTAGCAAGTCCTAAAGGAGAGGTAAGGGGACAACTCTGAAGAGGTACAAGAGGTACTTTTTGAGAGTTTGAGGAAATATCAAACTCGAAATTAATATATTAGTGGTTCTGTCACCTACTATAAAATTAAGTTTTGTTTTGTTTTTTAATTTTTCAGCCCTGCCTCACAGCATGTGGGCTCTTAGTTCCCAGCCACGGATCAAACCCATGTCCCCTATACTGGAACCACAGAGCCTTAACCACTGAATTGCAGGGAAGTCCCAAAATTAAGTTTTAAGGTCTGTGTTTTAAATATCTATTTGTGTATAATAAATTGTAGGTATACACTGATAAGTTACTTTATAGCTAGTAAAATTGACTTTATGTTTGAATAGTCTATATGTTTATTTTTTAAGGCCACTATACTCCTATGATTCAAAATTCAATAGGCAAAGAAGATAAAAGTAAGGTTTTCCTCCCCCATTTATGCCCTATCCACTTAGTACTCCACCCACTCACTGCCTTCTCCCACCAACAACCAGTGTTGTCCCATTTTTGCCTGCCCTTTCCTAGGTCTTTGATGCAAATACACTCATATATCATTTTCTTCCCTCTGCTTGACCAAATGGTGGCACCTTATATAAACTATTCTGTCTCTTGCTTTTTTCCCCTTTTAATATAGTTGAGAGATTTTTAAATAGAAGTTCATAGAGACTGTCCTCATTATTTTTTTATGGTTGCGTAGCATTATATTGCAGGAAAATACAATGTAATTAATAAATTCTCTGTTTCGAATATTTGTGTTTTTCCCCAGTCTTTGCTACTATGTTGTATCATATGAAACGCTATAAATGCTAACCTTGTATGTGTTATCATTTTGCAGCTGTACAACTATATCTATAGGATGAACTCCTAGAAGTTTGTTAGAACAAGAAATGTGAATTTGTAACTTTAATAGATCTCAGCAATTTATTCATCAAGCAGTCTGGCCAATTATATCCTCTAACTTGACCTCTAAATCTGACAGGTAAATACATACATATACAGGTATGTATATGTATATTTCAGTATTATTTTAACTTCATTTATTTTATCGTGACTGAATTTAAGTATCTTTTCTTATGCAGAAGAGGCATTTTGATTTATTTTTGTTCAATGTAAGACTGTTTTTAGAGTGTCCATTTTTTGGAATAGCTTTATCAAAATATACAATGTTTAACAATAAGATTTACCTTTTATTAGTTGAAGAAAACCTCAGGAAATGGTCATCTTCTCTGTCATAGCATGATTTCTATTGTACATTTAAAATTAAGTTGATAAATTCATAGAAGTCTACAGGATTAATTTTTCTAATCATAAATTCTATAAAACTGAAAATATTCTTTAAAATGACTCTTCCTAATTCACTTTCTTTTACCAATAATAATGCTTCATTTCCATCACCAAGTATCCTTTTTTTTTTTTTGCTAGCAATATTGCTTACAACTGTCTACTTTCTCTCAAAAGTATCATAAATTGTATTTTTTTCTTTTTGAGCATTCTTTAGCCTTGAATTGTAGAATATCTAGGGGTTGCAAATGAAGTTCGGGGCTTGAAACAAGGTCATTATTACATGAGTTTGATATATAGGAGATTTGCAAAGTTCTTAAGGCAATGGCACCCCACTCCAGTACTCTTGCCTGGAAAATCCCATGGACGGAGGAGCCTGGTGGGCTGCAGTCCATGGGGTCGCTGGGAGTCGGACGTGACTGAGAGACTTCATTTTGACTTTTCACTTTCATGCTTTGGAGAAGGAAATGGCAACCCACTCCGGTGTTCTTGCCTGGAGAACCCCAGGGATGGGGGAGCCTGGTGGACTGTCATCTATGGGGTTGCACAGAGTCGGACACGACTGAAGCGACTTAAGCAGCAGCAGCAGCAGCAGTAGGAGAACATTCTGCCATTGCTGAGCTTTTCCAATGGGCAGTGAATTTGCATGGCTACTGAAAAAATGCATAAAAGGGTGTGGAGTTGGGAAGAATGGGCAAAGGTTAGTTGAAAGAAAGAGGCCAAAGAGGAAGAGTGAAGAGAAGAATTGAGGTGATTCTCCTCAGTAATCCATGTGTGTTCATGGCAGTTCATTTCTGTGGTTGAATCAGTGAGTAAAGTGAAGTCGCTCAGTCGTGTCCGACTCTTTGCCACCCCATGAACTGTAGGCCTACCAGGCTCCCCCATCCATGGGATTTTCCAGGCAAGGGTACTGGAGTGGGTTGCCATTTCCTTCTCCAGGGGATCTTCCCAACCCAAGGATCGAACCGGGTCTACCCGCACTGTGGGCAGATGCTTTACCGTCTGAGCCATTAGGGAAACCCTAAGGGGTTGAATTGGGCTTCCCTGGTATCTCAGAGGTTAAAGCATCTGCCTGCAATGCAGAAGAGCCGGGTTCGATCCCTGGGTTGGGAAGATTCCCTGGATGAAGGAAATGGCAACCCACTCCAGTATTCTTGCCTGGAAAATCCCATGGACAGAGGAGCCTGGTGGGCTATATAGTCCACTGGGTAGCAAAGAGTCAATGCTCCTATAAACTTAAATGTGCTGAAAGTTACTTAGAGTGTTTAACATTACTATCCTTACCTTTACTTTACTTTACTTTACTTTACTTTACCTCCAAAAGAAATTAGTGTGCCTTGTTAAAAAAACCAATTGGTAAAGTTAGTTAAATTATAAGCAAATATTTTTGAGGGCTTACCATGGCAGACTTTTCTCTAGGCTATGCACAGACAGCATTGAATAAGAGAAATGTCTTGCCCTCAGGAAGTTGACATTCTTGTAGCCCCAGACAGAAATTTTAAAATATGAAAACAAAAATTAAAGAATATAAAAGAAACAGAGACAAAAAAGGTAAGCCTTATAGTTAATAATTGACAAAGCAAAGCATTCTATGTTTACACTTGTGTTCCTAAGGCTTATTGAACTAATTTTCAAACAACTTTTCTGTGTATCCCAAATGAGTTCATTAGTCATGATGTTAGTAAAATAACTCAATTGGAAACAGCCTTCAAAGTACAATCAACTAAATTTCTGATCCTTTGTGGTTTATTAACTACTTGCCAGAATTCTTACCTAACATGTATCTCTAAGAGTGTAATAAAAAATATGCATGAAAACGTTTGATAAGAATCCTTCTTTGGTCAAGAAATACATTAAGTGATCTAGCGAAACATGCTTTTGGCATCTTGAACAATGGTCCAAACTAGACTAATGGGGAAAAGAAATAGGGATGTAGAAACTTCAATACAAATATAAAATTTAAATAATTATGAGATGGGAGTGGAAATGGGGGAAAGGCTTAGAGAAAACTTTCAAGGGCATGAATTTGGCAATGCTTTAATTGTAAAATGTGATTAATGAATATGACAGAATTTGGAGAACTTAAAAGTACAAATTGTTTACAGTCCTGGTCCAGGCATAACTGCTGGCTAAATCTGTAACTGTTGAAGATTTCTCCACTGTTTCCTTACTTAATCTTCAGCCAAGTATCCATTTCCTTTTGCTCTTAAAACCAGATTAATGACGTTTTAATTTTTACATTATCTCTTTTCTCTCCTACCTACAGTTTTAGAAGCAGGTTTATCTAGCCAACAAACTAAAATGGAAAACAGTCAGGGAAAATAGCAATAAATCAGAGAAGAAGCTTTGCAATGTGACTTCAGATGCCCACAGTGTTCTCAGTATTGAAACACTGTTCATCAATCTGTTTATCTCTTTATCCTCCTCCTTTTAGAATGTAAACCCCATAAGAGTAGTGTCCTGTCCTATTTTGATCAACACCTTATCCCGGAATACATTTCAGATGGCTGAGCATAAATATTTGCTCAACCAACAAATCCAAAAATGCACTTCAATTCCAGTTTAAATTCCTTCTTTGCTACAGCTTAAAATGATTTTCTCTCGTTTAACCTCCATATGAAAAAGAAGCAGTTTATCATAATAAAATAAATAATTTCCTATTATTTTGATAATGGTCTTAAAACCCACTTTGAAGAAATGGGTTAGTGTATGTTTGGTTTTAGTTTAATGTTACTCATCCTAGAGATCCTTGATGACCAAATCCTTTTTGGAGATATTATAGGTCATAATGGACAGGGGTCCTTATTTGTTGTGTTATACTTTTTCTTTGTTTCCATCCACCACATGTTTTTTTTTATTTTTAACTTATTTTTAATCTGAGGATAATAATTTTACAATGTTGTGTTGCTTTCTGCCATACAACAACTTTTATCAGCCATGAGTATACATTTATCACCTCCCTCTTTCAGCCTCCCTCCCACCCTCTACCACGTGTTTTGAAAGGATTTCAGGCAGTTTTGAGGGTCCACTGATATGTTTGTTCTTATTAAAGTTATTACATTCTCAAATTACATAACTGTTGCTAGGCACAAGAAAGGTGCTTAATACACCAGTGATATTGGATTGTTTACTCAGAAAAATTCCTGATCTGATTAATAAGATACATAGAGAATAGTAAAACAACTCCTAGAGTTTAATTTTTTTCTCTGGTACTTACATCGACTTTATACTTTCCAAACTCTCTCACATACAAGTTGCTTATCAGTCATTAACTGTCTAGGGGGTCCTGTGTTACCTATTGCTTAATCCTAGCTAACTGACATCAGGCACTGGAGGGAATAAACTCATCCTTCGAAAATGTTGCATTGTTTCTAAAGTTCTGCAAGAGGGATTACATTTTGTGAAGCACAGAATGTACAACCAGGGCGTGACTTGGTCATTTGAGCTCATCAAGTATCTTGTATCTGCAATTTGAGGTTACATTATTTGTAGAAACAAAAACAGACTTTAACTTTGGGAGCTTTCATGAATCTCCCATTGTCAGTCTTTCAGTGTTGCCTGGCCTCTGTTATGCTCAACAATTTACAAAAAAATATTATAAGGTTGCTACATTGGAAATCAACATGACTTTAGCTACACAGACAGGTCTTTAGGTGAAAATCTGCAAAAATGATTGTACTGTAGAACATTACAGAAAGTAAGAGTTCTAAAGCAGAACACTCATGTGGCAGTCATAAAAAAGGAACTAGAGACTTTTTCTATACAGAGCCTGTATTTTAAAGATGTCGACAGCCAGGGTATCAAAACAAACCATTTGTGTTATGTCTCCTGTGTCTATTCAAAATGAGAAGGTCAAGGAAATTTGCCAGGTATTTTAAATAAACACTCCTGGTTAATGTCCTATACTAGAACAAGCAAAAGCTCAAGAGACTCTATTTCTGGTAAGTAGAAAATGCTTTTTATATTCAAAGAGGTAAATTCTCTTACATAAATTATAAATTTTCTCATTAAAATACTTGAGTTTAAAAAAAAACCCTCAAAAAAGTACAATATATGAGTGGCCATTTAAAAGACAAAAAGAAATTTTGTGTGTGTGCTAAGACACTATAAGTTATGCAGTGCTCCAAAAGTTAAACAAAATGTCAAGCCACAGTGTATCGTGGCCCATAAATGTGAACAAGAGGACATCTCTGATAAAGATATCATGTCCTTACTGAACTCCAAGCACCAAGACTAAATGACATATGAATATTATTTCACTTAAACATTGCAACTGTGCCCGAACATCACTCCCTCTTTTATAGATCAAGAAGCTAAGACTTAAGAGAGGTCACTCATGCAACTAGTAAGAGGTGATATGTAAGATTTGAGCCTACTGCCATGTGACTCCAAAGAATGGTCTTACCCTCTCTGCGACCTGACCCTTCCTGAGGTGGTATGAGGTTTATCACTGGGCTACATTTTGTACATGTCTTTCTTAATGCATTTTGGGACACTAAATTGTTCCTCATTATTTACCTCTTGATCTCTTCTAAAACTTGAATTCCCTAAGGGCAATTCTGCATCTATATACATCCACAGTCCCAGTACCACTCACAGCCTTGTCCCTCTTGAAGCAGGTATTCAGTGACAGCTGAAATGAACTGAAAGGACCTATTGGTCTCAGATCATATGAGAGTTTGCTAAATCCAAAAGCAGACCTAGTTAATACTTGGCTAAGTAACTTTATGTAACTTCCATATTATACTCTTTAAAATTAAGCAAAATAATGAGCTGCTCAAGAAGAGCAGAATAATGAAAATGAACAAGTAATGCACAGAAACACACACAAACACGTGCACATGGAAATATGCACACACACCCTGAGAGAAATTTTCCCTTTGATAACAATGGAATGGTTTTAGTTGGTTGCTAATTTCATAGAATTATTTTCCCTAAAAGGTACAATTTAAAGCTCTTTGGAGAATAATATAATATGTTGATAGGTAGGCAGCTATGTAGCCAAGTATGCAAACTTGTACTCATTCCTAGTAAGCTGGGCTTCCCAGTCACAACTCAGTCAGTAAATCATCTGCCTGCAATGCAGGAGACCCAGGTTCGGTTCCTAGGTTGGGAGGATCCCCTGGAGAAGGAAATGGCAACCCACTCCAGTATTCTTGCCTGAAGAATCCCATGGACAGAGGAGCCTGGTGGGCTACTATCCATGGTGTCACAAGAGTCGGACGTGACTTAGCAACTAAACCACCATCACCACCACCACCACCACCCAAGTACAGATGATGAGACAAAGAGAAAGGGAAAGTCACTCACTCATGTCCGACACTTTGTGATCCCATTGACTGTACAGTCCATGGAATTCTCTAAGCCAGAATACTGGAGTGGGTAGCCTTTCCCTTCTCCAGGGGATCTTCCCAACCCAGGGATTGAACCCAAGTCTCCCACTTTGCAGGCAGATTTTTAGCAGCTGAGCCACCACGGAAGCCCAAGAATACTGGAGTGGGTAGCCTATCCCTTCTCCAGCAGATCTTCCTGACAAAGGAATTGAACAGGGATCTCCTGCATTGGCCGATTCTTTACCAGCTGAGTTACCAGGTAAGCCCCATGATGAGATAAACTGGCTACTAATCAGAGGTGAACTTTGCCACTCCTGATTAAGCCAGAGGCCTCTTTTGAAGCAGTAATTCTGCTTCCACAGGAGAATATCTCCTAAAATTTAAATCAGAGTTTAATAAATGTGGCCCTTGTCATTACTTGGCTTGCTTTTTAAATAGGTTGATTCTTGGGCTTCTCCTCAGATTTGGTGAATCAGAATCTTTGAAGATCATGCTCTAAAATCTGCATATTTGACAAACTCCCTCAGTGATTCTGATGCCCTGGAAAATTTGAGAACCACCATGGTCCAACTGATCAAATCTTCTCCTCCAGCCAGGGAGTCCTCTGTTCTTTGGGGTCTACATTCTTAAATCTGCTGCAGAGGATCTGAATTCTAACAACCTAAATATAGTTTCAAATTACAGCTTAAGGGGAAGGCTTTCAAATTGCTTCAGGCTGCTGTTGTTTCCTTTGGAATGTTTGACTCTTTGGAGTCAGTTACTTCCATCCCCAGATACTTGAGTGAAATTCTTACAGAATAACTTTCCACTAACACTGTCTCTGGAACCTGCAAGAATCCCTACCAACTTCTGCCTTCTCAGGTCCCTTGTTGTTCTTAAGTCACTAAGTCATGTCCGACTCTTTGCAACCCCATGGACTGCAGCAGGCCAGGCTTCCCTGTCCTTCACTATCTCCCAAAGTTTGCTCAAACTCATGTCCATTGAGTCAGTGATACCACCCCATCATCTAATCCTCTGTCACCCCCTTCTCCTCCTGCCCTCAATCTTTCCCAGCATCAAGGTCTTTTGCAAAGAGTTGGCCCTTCACGTCAGGTGACCAAAACGTTGGGGCTTTGATTCAGCATCAGTCCTTCCAATGAATATTCAGTACTGATTTCCTTTAGGACTGACTGGTTTTATCTCCTTGCTTGAGATAGTCCAAAGGACTCTCAAGAGTCTTCTCCAGCACCACAGTTGGAAAGCATCAATTCTTCGGTGCTAGTCCCCTTTCACTGCCTAGATTCTCAGCCAGTACTAGCCCCAGCTAGCTAGAGCTGAAGCTGCTGAATGCTACCACTCTGCTCTTCCCTGTCATCAAAGCATCCTGACGTGAGATATCATTTCTTGCCCACTAACCTCACTGCAAATGTCCATTCATTGGTGTCTCATTCATAGATCTTTCTGGCTACCTTCCTGCCTTCACTGAAATGTTTTTCCCCTGATGACATTCCTCCCTCTATGGGCTTCCTGGAGCAGAGACAGCTCCTCCCACCACATTACACTTCCCATATAATCTACAGATAATATTGACCTTCCCCTCACTTCTCTGTACTTTGGGGTTCATGTTATCTGGCTCATGAATGAATCCCTCTTGAGATGCCTCTTGCCAATAAGTGGCTTCATTCATATATATCATTATTTTATCCATCCACTCAATAAAATTTATTGAATGTTTAATATGCACCAAGCTCAGGGGGTACAAGATGAATGATAGACTAGTAAGGAAGATGGATTGTAGTAAATGATCAAATTATATGGCAACATTATTATAGTAATATATAATACATTGAAGGAGTGATTATACCCATGCATTCAACTAGCACCTTAGAATTCAAAATCTTACCTCCAGTTCAGATGTCTCTTCTGCCTTTCTGCTACAATTGTCAATTTGAGAAACAGCTAAAACCAAAGCTGTCAGGACTCCTCTGGTGGTCCAGTGGCTAAGACTCTGAGCTCCTAAAGCAGGGGTGTATATTCAATCCCTGGTCAGGGAACTAGATCCCACATGTAGGAACTAAAGATCTGGTCTGATGAAACTAAGACCTGGCACAGCCAAATAAAGAAATATTTTCTAAAATAAAAAAACCAAAACTATTGATATTTTCCCCTCCCTTCTCCAGGCTTCTGTATACCTCATCATCGCCATACATGCAGATCCTTAAATTAGAAACCACAGTGCAAGGACAGAAAACTCAAATGGTTACAGAGGATTTTCCCTGATGATGGCTCAGTGGTAAAGAATCCACCTGATCCCTGGTCCAGGAAGATCCCTCGTGCGGTGGGACACCTAAGCCTGTGCTCCACAACTATTGCGCCTGTACCCTAGAGTCTGGAAACCACAACTGCTGAGCCCTCACCCTTCAACTACTGAAGCATGCGTGCCCTAGAGCAAGGGCTCAGCAGCAAGAGAAGCCACCACAATGAGAAGCTCGCCCACCACAACTAGAGAAAAGCCCACGCAGCAATGAAGACTCAGCACAGCCAATAAATAAATAAAAACAATTATGAAAAAATAAATGATAAAAGAGGAGAAATAGAATCCCTAAGTTAGTAAAGTAGGACAGTGGTAAACAACTGGGAAAGGTGGAAACTGAAAACCACAGCCTCATTGGCAGGAGACAGTCACTGACCCATTCCTAGCAATTACTGCAGCTCAGGAATATGTGTCCAGTGCTGCTACATCTTCCAATTTTTAACAAGAACCTAGGGATACATATTTTTGTGAGCAATTTCCTAATTTGTCTAACATTATGCAGCCAGTTAAGGATCAGCCATGTAAGCAAAAAGCATTGAGTAAAAAGTTGTGAATGAGCAGTCTAGACATAAGCATGTTAAGCACCACCCCACAGAGAACTTACTACAAAAGGGAGAGGATGTCTGCACAATGGGGAAGTCGAGTGCAGGCCATTTGGAGCAAGTGCTCAAACTTCACAACACCAATAACAATAACACAAACTGACTTATGTGCCCCTGCTACAATTCAGTGGGAATTCCATACACGACGGCTGCCAAAAGTTTTAACCTGAATCTAATCACGAGCAAACAATCAGGCAAATCAAAATTAAGGGCCGTTCTCCAAAACAACTGACCTGAACTCATCATAAATGCCACAAAATGTCACAAAAGACAACAGCGGGACCCTGCTTTGCAGGAGGGTTTCCCCAGTGGCTCAGCTGGTAAAGAATCCACGTGCAATACAGGAGACACAGGAGACAAAGTTTCAATCCCCAGGTGGGGAATATCCCCTGGAAGAGGAAATGGCAACCCACTCCAGTATTCTTGCCTGGAGAATCCCATGGATAGAGGAGCCTGGCTGGCTACAGTCCAAAGGGACACAAAGAGTTGGATATGACTGAGCACTAGCACAGAGACAAAGAGACAAGACAGCTAAATGCAGTATGTGATTATTAAATGGATCTTGGATTGACAATATACACACACATACACAGTATAGTTGGGGCAACTGGGAAATGTGAATAATTATTGGGAAATGGATGGTAAAGAAGCTAATAATATTGCATCATGTTAAACTTCTTGAGTTTGATAATGATATGGAGATTTTTTTAGGAGGTTATCCTTTTTCTTAGGATATATATGCTTGAGTATTTAGGAGTGAAGTGACTTGATGTTTGAAACGTGCTTTCAGTTGACTCAGAAAAAGAAAAGGGGGTGGGCAGGCTGAGGTGAAAGAGAGAAAGAAAAAAAGTGAAAAATAAAAGTAGCAAAATTAACTGATGAATATAATAATATGGTGATTGCATGTGAAAGTGAAGTGAAAGTGTTACTCAGTCGTGTCCAACTCTGTGTGACCCCAAGGACTATAGCCCACCAAGCTCCTCTGCCCATGGGATTCTCCAGGCAAGAATACTGGAGTGGGTTGCCATGCCCTCCTCCAGGGGATCTTCCTGACCCAGGGATCACACCTGTGTCTCTTAGGTCTCCTGCAATGGCAGACAGGTTCTTTAGCACTAACACCACCTGAGAAGCCGGCAAAACTGCTTGCTGCTGCTGCTGCTAAGTCGCTTCAGTCGTGTCCGACTCTGTGCAACCCCATAGACAGCAGCCCACCAGGCTCCCCCGTCCCTGGGATTCTCCAGGCAAGAACACTGGAGTGGGTTGCCATTTCCTTCTCCAATGCATGAAAGTGAAAAGTGAAAGTGAAGTCACTCAGTCGTGTCCGACCCTCAGCAACCCCATGGACTGCAGCCTTCCAGGCTCCTCCACCCATGGGATTTTCCAGGCAAGAGTACTGGAGTGGGGTGTCATTGCCTTCTCTGGGCAAAACTGCTTACCAGTCCTCAAACACACCACACAAGTTTATTCTCTTGCTCAAGTGTGTCACTCTGCTACAGGGTCTTTCCTTCACTTTCAGGTCTAGCAAATTCCTATCCAGCATTCAAAACCCCAGTCCAGAGGGCTTCCCTGGTGGCCTAAAGTGGTTAGGATTCGGGCTTTCACTGCCGTGACCCGGGTCAGGGAACTGAGATCCCACAAGCCGCACAACACAGCCAAAAAAACAAAAACAAACAAACAGAAAGAAATCCCAGTCAAAAATCAACTTCGATGAATATCACATCTCTCCTCTGAAAGAACGAAGCGGTTCTTCCTGTGTTCCCTTCCATGGGCCCACTGTACTCTGATCTTCTATTGTACTGTGTCTGCATCACCTCCTTCCAATTGTATTTCATATGTTCCTTGAAAGCAGGAACCTGTCCACACTGTGGACATTGCACACAGGTACAGGATTATTTTAACAAATGATTCTTTAGTTATCACAGCCAATATGCCACTATAAACTAGAAGGATGCATCTTGCTCGGGAAACTAAAGTATTTGATGCGTTGATGGTCTTTAAAATTGCTTTATTCAATCTGTTTCTATTTTAGCGCTTTCTTGGAAAAGCTATTCTATTCAGGAGAGGTCTGAGGTGGGTACCTGTAAGAGATAACTAAGCATCAGAAGGTAATCAAAAACAAACTGACAAAGTATTGGGGAGGATTACTTGCTTCAAAAGCAAAATTTAAGTTTCGGGGCCTGTCTTCAATGAGGAGAAAATAAATCCCACAGCCAAGGCCTTCAAAGCCAAACAGAAGAGTTTTGCTGCTGTGAGGTGTTAAAGGCTTAACTTCTCCTTTTCCAAATGTCTGGGCTCTCAAGACCTTTTTCTCTTTCTTGGGAAATTCTAAACATATTACCATGGCCTTTTCAGTGTGGGGGTCTGTTTCCTGTAACTCCGTGTCTCCTTTCAATTAAGATCAAATGGAATTTAACATTAAGCGGAGACACGACTCTTTCTCAAGCTAATGTTAATTATAACTTTGGTGGATGCGTTGCAGCTTGTTCTCAGCCTATCTGATTTTATGAACAGACAGGGGCAAAGCTTCAAGGAGACTGAGCATTCTGCCTCTATTATTATCGTGTTTGCCTGAAATAATATATAGGAATTTTTTCTTCCCAGAAAATCTTCATATAATTATTTCTTATATTGAAAACACTAATCTTCCCTAGAAGCTAACAATAAAATTGTCTATTTGCTTTTACTATATCTTTTAGGGAATTTTTTAAAACTTGGATATTTTGTTCCAACATATTTAAGGTGATATTTTCTACCTTAAAAATTGAGCTCAATGTTGTCAAATCTTCCTATTAAAAAAAAAAGATAACAGTATATTTACTAAATAAAACCAGCCTACATTTAGAGTTGCCAGGTCTAGCAAACAAAAATGTAGGACTTCCCATTAATTGTGAACTTGTTTCTCTGTTTATCTGTATTTTACAAACCTAATGGTAAGTCATGTATCTTTGCAAACTCTTGTTTAAGGAATTTTTCAAAATTAATTTTGAACAATTTACTGTTGTGTAAAAGGATAATAGCCATTTCTGAACCAAAAAGTCTTGAAAATAATATGTGACATCTAAGTGAAGGCCATTGACACTCAGTGGTGGATGTAGATCATAATCATCAACATACCTACTGTTTCCTTAAACGAGAGTTTGCAAAGATGAGGGTGACTTTCCATTAGGTTTGTCAGATAAAATACAGATAAACAGATAAATTCAAATTTAATGGGAAGTCCTGTATTTTTATTTGCTAGATCTGGCAACACTAAATGCAAGCTGGTTTTATTTAGTAAATATGCTGTTACCTTTTTTTTTTAATAGTAAGATTTGACATTATTGGGCTCACAATCTTGCATTATATCAGCTGGAGCTGAGTAAGCATTGTCCATTCCATAAGTTATCCTTGGCTCTCTAGCCCAATGCAGACATCACCTGGTCCCCTCCTGATTCTTGGGTCCTGCAGGCATGAGTTTCTGACCCTGATCTGATCCACCCTCTATGTTTACAAACTATCTAGTTGCATACACCTACCAGCTCCCTAGACAACATAGTAAGAAGCAGAGTTATCACTTTGCCGACAAAGGTCCACATAGTGAAACCTATAGTTTTTCCAGTAGTCATGTACAGATGTGAGAGTTGGACCATAAAGAAGGCTGAGCACTGAAAAATTGATGCTTTTGAACTGTGGTGCTGGAGAAGACTCTTGAGAGTCCCTTGGACAACAAGGAAATCAAGCCAGTCAATCCTAAAGGAAATCAACCCTGAATATTCATTGGAAGGACTGATGCTGAAGCTGAGACTCCAGTACTTTGGCCACCTGATGTGAAGAGCTAACTCATTGGAAAAGACCCTGATGCTGGGAAAGATTGAGGGCAGGAGGAGAAGGGAGTGACAGAGGATAAGATGGTTGGATGGCATCACCGACTCAATGGACATGAATTTGGGCAAACTTCAGGAGATAGTGAAGGACAGGGAAGCCTGGTGTGCTGCAGTCCTTGGGGTCTCAAATAGTCCTACACGACTGAGTGACTGAACAAGAGCAACAACCAGTTCCACCCTGGCTGTGCCCAAATTCCAATTAAGAAGCAGATAACTTTACTAGAATGGTTCATATTTGTACTGACTCTGCATTGTTATATCCCACCATATATATGCCTCAAATATGCAAGTAATTTTTTGGTACTCTATAGTTCTTGCTTTCTTTTCCAGTCCACTGGTCAGTTCAGCCTCAGTCCTAAGCATTTTAGGTGAGATACAATGCCAAAATGAATTTTAAATAAGAATAGTGAGTATGTCAGTCCTTGCTCAATACTTAAAATAATCATGTGACTTTAAAAGTTTAATCTTGTAACATTTCAAATTTCCTACCTGAAAAAAATATAGAGGTTGGACAAAATGACTATTGCTTTAAGGATATATTACTGTTAATAATTGATGACTCTATGAAGTCAGTTTAGAGTCAAGGCTTTCCGAAATTCTAGAATCAGAACATCAACTCCTGAGGCAAACAGTTAAGCAACTTTCCAGTATTACTGTAAAGTTTTACAACATTGGAAAACATTTATCTGTTGTCAGACTTGCATAGCATCACTGCAGATTGCTAGGAGACAGTAAATGTTTTTATAAGCATAAAGCCTTCACTTTTTCCTACTGCTATCTACTGCAAAAAAAGTTCACATAGCTGCTGGTCCAAACAATCCCTCTCAGAGGAATAGATATACCATTTAAAGATTTAAGTTGGAGAAAAGAAAAAACTGCTTATTATCACTTAATCCACTTAGCGGCTCTCTGAAAGGTGGGATGGGGCAGTATAAACCAGAGTCAAATTTCAGTAATGTCCTTGAAGAGCTATTCCTAGCAGAGCTTTTGTTGATGTAGATCTACTGGGCATACTGGGCTTTAAAAAGCAGGGAAGTGCAACTATCCTCCAAATTGTAGAGACAAGACCACACCTGAATACACCCACTCTCTCTGAAAGAATTAAACATCTACCTCATCGTAAAAGCCTCTCTTTATGCAAACTAACCAGATTGCCTCAACCTTAAATGAGCACAATTAACACTTTCTCAATAGTTGCCCTTACCTCCCCAACAGCTTTTTTCCAGGTTCCTGTAATTACAGAGCATTGCTTCTCAAAAAAGCCAACATGACTCCTACCTTTATTCCCACAATTAACTTCCAAATTTAAATTATTCTGTAGTAAAAACTGAAGAATGAGCCAAATAGCATCCTAGAGAGTGAACTGGTTAGCCAGGGCACCTGCAAAATTCTTCTAAAGTGTATTAAATTGCTATCCTTAAAAATTATAATAATTTGTTGTTATAGTTAGTAATTACATAGAATTAAAAAGAACCAAGCAATTAAAGTAAAATGAAAGAGTACAATAGGAAGATGTGATGAAATTTTGAGGAAAAAAAAAAGAAATCCAAGATTTTCCAATGACTCTACTTATTCTTCTTATTATTTAGTTTTAAAAATGCATCAGAAAACATAAAATATCTTAGTTATGTGGTTCTTCAAATAGATTATACGTGCAACATTAAGTATTACCCATATCTCTACAAAGCTGTATGGATACAATTTTAGTTATGATGCTATTTTGAAGCAAAGAAAAAAAGACATTAATGTAGAATGCTACTGGAAATAATATAAAATTATTCAGAAACAAAGCATTCTAAACTTAATCTACTTCATCTCTATTTAATAAATGTTTGACCACTCACTGATGAAGTATAAAATAGAAAAGCAAATGAAAATCTATCATTTCAATGGAATAAAGATGCCATGTCAATGCACTACTATTACATGGTTAGTGTATTAACATCAGTAAAAGTTAACAATACTTTGTCTTATATTTTTATATCTAGTGGTAGACCCAGAAATACCTTACAAAGATAGTAAAAGTACTAATTAATAAAGGTTAGGGAAAAAAATGTTGGAATTGGTTAGAGCAACCCAAGTAAGAAGATAATTTAACACAGATGCTAGAAGTTCTATATATCTTATATGCTATATAGCCTCATAACAATGATAGGATTTTTTTAAAAAGCCTTTGCGTGATGCTTAGCAAAGAACTTTTTTTGACCTTTTTTCTCTTTAAAAAAAAAAAGAATAAAAATTGTGGTTGTTTTGAAATTAAATATGTTTAAATATAAATTGTTTAATTAATGAAATATTAAATATAAGTTGTTATTCAGTCACTCAGTTGTGTCTGACTCTTTGTGACCACATGGACCCCATAGATATAAATATATAATTGAAATTAAATATTTATCTATGTCTATATACAGACAAACACAGAACACTCTTAGAACAGTACATGACATAGAGCAAAAAATTTAAAAATACTACCAGTAACTATTATAATTTTGGTTTGTGGGAGGTCATGGCAGGAAGAAAAAGGTAGATGAGAAAATCCTATTTCAATAAAAATCACTTTTATTGAAAGCACACAAAATATTCTATGCTTTATGGAAATAATATTGTTTTTTGGACCACCTCAATGGCAAATGAGGATTCTGGCCTTTTTTAAGCTTGATGGAGAAAATGAGATGAGGCAGTAAAAGAGTACAAAGGTGAGTAACTAATACACTAATGGATTTGCCGTTAGGCAAATCTTCATAGGATATGCCACATACACCCGTACTCTTTTTTGTTAAATGTAAAAGTAGACAAAAATTTAAATATAGAAATATTTAGTTGTGTGGCTCATTCTTATGTAATTGTCTACTTTTTAACACCATTCAAGTCATATAATTGCAGATTTCACATATGACTGGGAAGTAAAATGTCTAAGTTTGTCAGCTTTTCTTTATGACATGCATGTGAGAAAATGAAGGATTTTATACCTGAGTGAAAATATTTACCACTGGATAACACTTTGCTTTGTAAATAGTGTGCAAAGCACTGAAAATTCAAATAAACAAGTACTTATCCTTAATTAAACTTTTTAATTTATGGAGAACTAATATGTCTTTTTAAAAACTTATTTATGTATTTCATTTTTTATTTTTTGGCTGCACTGGATCTTCGTTGCTATGCGTGGGCTTTTCTCTAGTTGTGGCAAGCAAGGGCTACGCTCTAGTCATGAGGCACGAGCTTTTCTTTGTGGTGGCTTCTCTTGTCGTACAGCACGGGCTCTAGGCACGTGAGCTCTGTAGCTGTGATATATGGGTTTAGTTGCCCCACAGCATGTGGCATCATCTCGGACCAGGGACTGAACCTGTGTCCCCTGATTTGGCAGATAAAGTCTTTACCCTTGGATCACCAGGGAAGTCCTAACTTGTCTTTATGTATTGAAGAACACTATAGAATTGCATCTTCAGCAACTGTAATGACATTCTTTATGTTGAATATTGGAGATAACTCAGAAGAAAATCAAAAAAAGAAAAGAAAAGAGTAAAGAGAAAGAAAGAAAAGAATGTAAAACTATAGTTTACTAGGAGAGGAAAAAAGAAACAACAACAACAACAAAAACCAGGAATCCAAGCTGACAAGTATATTGAGACTTAGGAATAATATAAAAGAGAAAACAATTATGTTTTTGATAATCATGCTTATTGGACATCGGTGTGTTTAAAAAGAAAAATTAAAATCTCAGTTTCTAATGTTGGAAAATAAATAATGAGAAATACAAGATGAAATATCCAGAGAAGTCAAGAGATTAGAATCAGACCAAAGGATGTGTTCTGAAATAGCATACTTAGGCTTCACTCTCTCCCAGTAATTCATGTTGAATAGTGGAATGAAATGAGATCATCTTGGTAATTAACAATAGTGGGGCGGAAGAATAGGCATAGTTCCCATATGAGTAACAAATGTGAAGTGTGTGAATATAGTTACCAGTCTGTGACATAATAAGAAAAATTGTAAAGTTCAAAACTAATTAAAGTTATTGTTAAAAGTTTCTCCTCCTGAACATCTCCTGAAGAAGAAGGAAATGGCAACCTACTCCAGTATTCTTGCCTGGAAAATCCCATGGACGGAGGAACCTGGTAGGCTACAGTCTATTGGGTTGCAAAGAGTCGGACACAACTGAGCAACTTCACTTTCTTTCTTAAAAGTACTCTTAAAGGTAGAAGCGTCAAAGGAGAAAGTCAATTAAGTAACATTTAATAATATATATTTATTTTTAGAGTTTCAACGGTAAAACACTGGTTAAAGATTGATGAAGTACACAATGTATGAGGATTTGGGGAGTACAGTAGTCTTCTCCCCACACTTATCCACAAGGAACATATTCCAAGACCCCCAGTGGTTGCCTGAAACTGAGAATAGTACCGAATCTTATATATACCACTTTTTTCCTATACATACATATCTATGATAAAGTTTAACTTATAAATTAAGAACAGCAAGAGATTAACAAAAATAAGTCACAATAAAATAGAATAATTATAATAACATTCTATAATCATGTTACATGAATATGGCCTTTCTAAAAATATCATATTGTACAGTACTTATAATTCTTGTGATGAGATGATATGAGATGATAAAAATGCCCACCTGATGAGGTGAGATGAAGGATGAAGGCATTGTGACGTAGCACTGGACATACTGACCTTCTGAGGATCATTAACTTCAGGTGATCCTGGATCATTAAGATCAATGATGTAAATAGTTGAATGTTGGGAGCAGATGATATGATGCCTAGGGATCCTGGGAAGCACAGAGCAGGAGGGCAAGAGATATCATGCTACTCAGAACAATTTAAAACCTATGAACAGTTTACTTCTGGAATTTTCTATTAAATATTTTGGGACTGCAGCTGACCTAAGGTCCCAATCTGAAACCAAAGGAAGTAAAACAGCAAGGAAGATCAGACTACTACAAGGAAGGAGTAAAACTACAAGGAAGGAGTAAAATTTGTCTCCCTGAAAGCAGGTTGTGTTACTTTCACTGATGTTGTTCAGTCATTAGGTTGTGTCCAACTCTTTGTGATCCCATGGATTGCAGCACTCCAGGCTTCCTTGTAGTTCACTGTCTCCTGGAGTTTGTTCACACTCATGTTCATTGAATCACTGATGCCATCCAACCATCTCATCCTCTGTCACCCTCTTTTTTCTGCTTTCAATCTTTCCCTGCATTACGATCTCTTCCAACAAGTCAGCTCCTCACATCAGGGGGCCAAAGTATTGGACTTCAGCTTCAGGATCAGTCTTTCCAATGAATGTTAAGGGTTCATTTCCTTTAGGGTTGACTGGTTTTATCTCCTTCCTGTCCAAGGGACTCCCAAGAGTATTCTCCAGCACCATAATTCAAAAGCATCAATTCTTCAATGCTCAGCCTTCTTTATGGTCTAACTCTTACATCCATACATGACTACTGGGAAAACCATAGTTTGACCAAATGGATCTTTGCTGGCAAAGTAATGTCTCTGATTTTTAGTATGCTGTCTAGATTTGTCACTGAAAGATGAACTCCCCAGGTTGGTAGGTGCCCAATATACTACTGGAGATCAGTGGAGAAATAACTCCAGAAAGAATGCAGACATGGAGCCAAAACAAAAACAATACCCAGTTGTGGATGTGACTGGAAACAAGACCCAAGGCTGTAAAGAGCAATATTGCGTAGGAACCTGAAAGTTAGGTCCGTGAATCAGGGCAAATTGGAAGTGGTCCAACAGGAGATGGGTGAGTGCTGACATTTTATGAATCAGCAAACTAAAATGGACTGGAATGGGTGACTTTAACTCAGATGACCATTATATCTACTACTGTGGGCAGGAATCCCTTAGAAGAAATGAAGTAGAACTCATAGTCAACAAAAGATTCTGAAATGCAGTACTTGGATACAATCTCAAAAATGACAGAATGATCTCTGTTCGATTCCAAGGCAAGCCATTCAATATCACAGTAATCCAAGTCTATGCCCCAATCAGTAATGCTGTAGAAGTTGAAGTTGAACGGTTCTATGAAGACCTACAAGACCTTCTAGAACTAACACACAAAAAAGATGTCCTTTTCATTGTAGGGGACTAGAATGCAAAAGTAAGAAGTCAAGAAACACCTGGAGTAAAGATCAAATTTGGCCTTGGAGTACAGAATGAAGCAGGGCAGAGGCTAATAGAGTTTTGCCAAGAGAATGCACTGGTCATAGCAAACACCCTCTTCCAATAACACAAGAGAAGACTCTATACATGGACATCACCAGATGGTCAACACTGAAATCAGATTGATTATATTTTTGCAGCCAAAGATGGAGAAGCTCTATATAGTCAGCAAAAACAAGACCAGGAGCTGACTGTGCCTCAGATCATGAACTCCTTCTTGCCAAATTCAAACTTAAATTGAAGAAAGTGGGGAAAACCACTAGACCATTCAGGTACAACCTAAGTCAAATTCCTTATGATTATACAGTGGAAGTGATAAATAGATTTAAGGGACTAGATCTGATAGAGTGCCTGATGAACTATGAAATGAGGTTCATGACATTGTACAGGTGATAGGGATCAAGACCATCCCCGAGAAAAGGAAATGCAAAAAAGCAAAATGGTTGTCTGAGGAGGCCTTACAAATAGCTGCGAAAAGAAGAGAAGCAAAAAGCAAAGGAGAAAAGGAAAGATATCTCCATTTGAATTCAGAGTTCCAAAGAATAGCAAGGAGATATAAGAAAGCCTTCCTCAGTGATCAATGTAAAGAAAGAGAGGAAAACAATAGAATGGGACAGACTAGAGACCTCTTCAAGAAAATTAGAGATACTGAGGGAACATCTCATGCAAAGATAGGCTCAATAAAGGACAGAAATGGTATGGACCTAACAGAAACAGAGATATTAAGAAGAGGTGGCAAGAATACACAGAACAACTACACAAAAAAAGATCTTCATGACACAGATGATCTCGATGGTATGATCACCCACGTAGAGCCAGAAATCATGGAATGCAAAATTAAGTGGGCCATAGGAAGCATCACTACAAACAAAGATAGTGGAGGTGATGAAATTCTAGTTGAGCTATTTCAAATCCTAAAAGATGATGCTGTGAAAGTGCTGCACTCAATATGCCAGCAAATCTGGAAAACTCAGCAGTGGCCACAAGACTGGAAAAGGTCAGTTTTCATTCCAATCCCAAAGAAAGGCAATGCCAAAGAATGCCCAAACTACCACACAATTGCACTCATCTCACACACTAGTAAAGTAATGCTCAAAATTCTCCAAGCCAGGCTTCAGCAATACATGAACCACGAACTTCCAGATGTTCAAGCTGGTTTTAGAAAAGGCAGAGCAACCAGGGATCAAATTGCCAACATCCGCTGCCTCATCGAAAAAACAAGAGAGTTTCAGAAGAACACCTATTTCTGCTTTATTGACTATGCCAAAGCCTTTGACTGTGTGGATTACCACAAACTGTGGAAAATTCTTCAAGAGACGGGAATACCAGACCACCTGACCTGACTCTTGAGAAACCTGTATGCAGGTCAGGAAGCAACAGTTAGAACTGGACGTGGAACAACAGACTGGTTCCAAATAGGAAAAGGAGTATGTCAAGGCTGTATATTGTCACCCTGCTTATTTAACTTATATGTAGAGTACATCATGAGAAATGCTGGGCTGGATAAAGCATAATCTGGAATCAAGATTGCCGGGAGAAATATCAATAACCTCAGATAAACAGATGACACCATCCTTATGGCAGAAAGTGAAGAGGAACTAATGAGCCTCTTGATGAAAGTGAAAGAGGACAGTGAAAAAGTTGGCTTAAAGCTCAACATTCAGAAGACTAAGATCATGGCATCTTGTCCTATCACTTCAAGGCAAATAGATGGGGAAACAGTGGAAACAGTAGCTGACTTTATTTTTCTGGGCTCCAAAATCACTGCAGATGGTGACTGCAACCATGAAATTAAAAGACATTCACTCCTTGGCAGGAAAGTTATGACCAACCCAAACAGCATATTGAAAAGCAGCGACACTACTTTGCCAACAAAGGTCCATCTAGTGAAGGCTTTACCAGTTGTCATGTATGGATGTGAGAGTTGGACTATAAAGAAAGCTGAGCACCAAAGAACTGATACTTTTGAACTGTGGTGTTGGAAAAGACTCTTAGGCTGCAAGGAGATCCAACCAGTATATTCTAAAGGAAATAAATCCTGAATATTTATTGGAAGGACTGATGTTAAAGCTGAAACTCCAATACTTTGGCTGCCTGATGCGAAGAACTGACTCATTTGAAAGGACTCTGATGCTGGGAAAGATTGAAGGCGGGAGGAGAAGGGGACAACAGAGGATGAGATGGTTGGATGGCATCACCGACTCAATGGACATTAGTTTGAGTAAACCCCTGGAATTGGTGATGAACAGGGAGGCCTGGCGTGCTGAGTCAGTGGGTTGCAAAGAGTCGGACATGACTGAGTGACTGAACTGAACTGAACTGAGGTTTGTCATAGCTTTCCTTCCAAGGACCAAGTGTCTTTTCATTTCATGACTGCAGTCACTGTGCACAGTGATTTTGGAGCCCAGGAAAATAAAAGTTGTCTCTGTTTACACTTTTTCCCCATCTTTTTCCATGAAGTGATGGGACCAGATGCCATGATCTTAGTTTTCTGAATGTTGAACTTTAAGCCAGCTTTTTCAGTCTCCTCTTTCACCTTCATCAAGAGGCTCTTTAGTTCCTCTCCCATTAACGTGGTACCATCTGCCTATCTGAGGTTGTTGATATTTCGTATTGAATCAGTGCAGATTTTACTGGTTTAACTCTTAGATGCCATCTTCTTCCCTAATTTCCAAGTGCTTGGAGTAGCACACATTCCAGGTTCTACTTAAAAACTTTACTTTTGGTTGCATAACAAGGTCTCAGGTAGATTGTGATTGGGACAAAAGGGAATACATTTTTCTTATTTAGTTAGTAATTTTGCATTCTACTTCACGAAATATCATTGTGTCCCCCAAATCAATATATCAACATACTGTGAAGTAGTGAAAATGTAAATATTAATGACCGAAGTTATACCCACTCATGGAATAGATAGTGGTACCATTTCTGACCTACAGAATTCCAGTTAAGGAACAGTTTTGGGGAATGAGATTAAATTTTTCTTGAACATGTTGTGTTTTGCTTTCCTTTGAGACATCCAAGTATTTTCCAGAAGACAGTTCTGAGCTCAAAGGCGGGAACTGTTAATAGTGACATATGAGTCCTAAGGACTGAGCAAGGATAGAAAACTATCCCTTTGTTTTGACAATTTATGTCATGGAATACCACATGAGAATGACTTTTCTTGGACATGCAGCAGAAATAAGATTTCAGTGGGTAGAAGCATAAATGGGACATGTTTAAATAGAATAGAGAAGAGATTCTTTCAAGAAGTTTGACTGTGAAGGGTCAGGAAAAAAGCAGGTTTTTGCTTGACACATGCTGACATGGGAAAAGTTACTTTTGTTGTATTGGTTTTGTTTTGTGTTCTTTGTGGGAAAGACTTGGGCATGTTCAAATGCTGAATGAAAGCCTAGAGAAAAGATGTTAAAGATACTGCAGGCAATATCTTGAAATATTAATATTTCAAATATTTATGCAGAGACTAAACAAATTGATGGCATTTTATGTGTTACCCAAATCTAAGGCAACGTCATGTGATGCTTTCTAAACAGGATTTTTTTTTTTTTTTAAGACAAAACCAAACCAAACCAGAGCAATAAGCATGGTGAATTCAGAAGGGCCACTCAAGGGCTCCAGGTGTCATGGTTTGGGCTGTCTTATCGTGTCAGGGTGGGTCTACACTGACCGTGGAAGTAGACTGAGCTTCAGTTTGATCTATGTGCCCAGCTAATTTTCATTTACCTTGGTAGTCATCCAAAGAAGCCTCTGATAATCAACACTGCTATATGTTACACATGAAAATTGTCAAGAAAGTAAATCTGAAGAGTTCTCATCACAAGGAAAAACTTTTTTTCAATTTCTTTAAATATAAATCTTTATGAGATGATGGATATTCACTATATTTATTGTTATAATCATGTCAAGAAGTGTTATAAGTCAATCATTGTGCTGTGTATACCTTAAACAGTGCTGTATATCAATTTATCTTTAAAAAATGGGAGAAAAAAGAAAAAGATAGTTAAGGGAGTAAGTGACTGAAATAAAAAAAAAAAAACAACAAGAAACCTTTTACTTTGACTTTATTCCTTCCGTTTTCTAAAGAACAGAACCCATATTTAAAGTTTGGAATCCAGCTATATGAAGACACATAAGGCAGCCAAATTCAAGAAGAGCTAACGCCAAGTCATACTATATCTTTAGAAAAAGAAATCATGCAAAAACTTAAAAAAAAATCATTAATAAAAGACCCTGGAGGAGGAAATGTCAACCCACTCCAGTATTCTTACCTGAAAAATCCCATTGACAGAAAAGCCTATTGGGCCATGAGGTTGCAAAGAGTCAGACACAACTGAAGCAACTGAGCATTAACAAAAGAGTGATGAGAGAGTTAATAATATATAGGAAACCAAAAAGACCTTGCTCTGTTTATAAAATTTTGGTTTGAAATCTTTCTAAAAGCTAAGAATGGTTCATATAGGTAAAGCTGATGACTATAAATTTAATTTAATTAAGTTAATAAATTTAATTAAAACTGAAATCTGTCCACTAAAAGAGCCTAAAGCAATGATATCCCCAGGAACCCTTGAATAAATGACTGATTCTGGGGCTGGTATAGGCAGAGTTAAATATGACCCTTAAATATCTTTTGATGCCAGAAAGTAAGGAAGTACTCAGAAAAGATAAGAGATACTCAAGGACACAGAAGGCAGTTTGAAGGAAAACTACAGGCCAAATTTGAAACAATCTGCTTATCAAATTCAGATTGTAACAAATGAATTGAACTGCATTATAAATATAGGACATGACCTCTCTGAAGTAGGTGCAGTAGAAGGAACTGACCCAAGTAACTTTGGAAAACCATATTTTGACCAGAAATTGTAAGGCTAAAGACAAAATAAACATTGTACTCTGGTTTTCAAATTTGTTTTAACTGGAGTATGTTTTAACAATTCTGAAAAAATATCTATATTAAGGATGAATAAATAGGTAAATTAATGTTAGATTATGAGAGCCAGCTTTCTTCTCACTATCATAGAAAGAAATTAAAGTCAACTAGAAAAGTCTAGAACAAACCATGTGATAACAGTTGAGACATCAATATGAACTCCTGTTTAGTTTTACAGATACATTGATCATAGACAGATAAATGATTATAGGTTTTGTGAATACATTACTTAATGTATATTCCCCAGTACTCCTCACTAAAAGCAAGGCTATGCAAATAGCACCCAGGACTCTGACACCCAGTTCTTATTTCTAATATAGTAAACAAAAAGAGAAATGGCTTTTCTAGCACTGTGGCAGAGGTAAGCCTCATACAGGATGGACCTGCAGCATCTTTAACAGAAGAAAGTAAATAAATGCTCAAAACACAAGAGGGCAGAGGCATGTGAAAGGTACACAGGAGTCATTCTGAAAGATCTCACACTGGCCAAACCTAGAACAATTGGAACAATACAATAAATACCAAGCTATTGGATCATAATCCAAAGCGTAAAATAGACAGGAGTTCATACTAATACAAATAAATAATTGAGGGAATAAATAAAAGAGGGAGTGGACTAATCCTCCTCAAAGGAGAATTAAAAATAAAATGTAGATATTCTCCTCTAGGAAATGAAGGTTAATTCCCTCTCTCCTTGAGTGTGGGCTGGATATAATGACTCACTGCCAAGCAACAGAGTATGGATAGTTACTTTACAGTGGAGAAACCTGTTGTTATTCAGTCCCTAAGTCACGTCTTACTATTTGTGACCCCATGGACTGCAGCACTCCAGGATCTTCTGTCCTCCACTGGCTCCCCCTGTTTGCTCAAATTCACGTCCATTGAATCGGTGATGCTATCTAATCATCTCTGCTGCCCACTTCTCCTTCCACTTTCAATCTTTTCCAGAATCAAGGTCTTTTCCAATGAGTCTGCTCTTCACTGTAAGTGGCCAAAGTACTGGAGCTTCAGTTTCAACTTCAGTCCTTCCAATGAATATTCAGGGTTCATTTCCTTTAGGATTGACTGGTTTGATCTCCTTTCTGTCCAAGGGACTCTCAAGAGTCTTCTCCAGCACCATAATTCAAAAGCATTAGTTCTTCAGTGCTCAGCCTTCTTTATTGTCCAGCTCTCATATCAATACATGACTAGTGAAGAAACCATTGCTTAGACTATATGGACCTTTGTTGGCAAAGTAATGTCTATGCTTTTCAAAAAGTTGTCTAAGTTTGTCATACCTTTCCTTCCAAGGAGCAAGTGCCTTTTAATTTCATGGCTGCAGTCACCATCTGCAGAGATTTTGGATCCCAAGAAAGTCAAATCTGCCACTGCTTCCACTTTTTGCCCTTCTGTTTGCCGTGAAGTGATAGAGCTAGATGCCATGATCTTAGTTTTTTGAATGATGAGCTTTAAGTCACCTTTTTCACTCTCCTTTTTCACCTTCATCAAGAGTCTCTTTAGTTCCTCTTTACTTTCTACCATTAGAGTGGTATCATCTGCATATCAGAGGCTGTTGATATTTCTCCCAGCAATCTTAACTCAAGTTTGTGATTCATCCAGCCCAGGATTTTTCATGATATACCCTGCATAGAACTTAAATAAGCAGGGTGATAATATACAGCCTTGATATACGTTCTTCTTTCCTCATTTTGAAGCAGTCGGTTGTTCAATGTCTGGTTCTAACTGTTGCTTCTTGACCCGCATACATACTTCTGGGGTAAGGAGAAGTAGGGTGGCCTGGTACTTCCATCACTTGAAGAATTTTCCACAGTTTGTTATGATTCACACAGTCAAAGGCTTTCACATAATCAATGAACCAGAAATAGATGTTGTTCTGGAACTCCCTTGCTTTCTCTATGATCCAATGAACATTGGCAATTTTATCTCTGTATCTTCTGCCTTTCCTAAACCCTCTTTGTGCATCTGGAAGTTCTTGGTTCATGGACTACTGAAGCCTAGCTTTAGGATTTTGAGCATTATCTTGCTAGCATGTGAAATGAGTGCAATTGTACAGTAGTTTGCACGTTCTGTGGCATTGCCCTCTTCGAGATTGGAATGAAAACTGACCTTTTCCAGTCCTGTGGCCACTGCTGAGTTTTCCAAATTTGCTGACATATTAAGTGCGGTACTTTAACATCTAAATCTTTTAGGATTTTAAATGGCTCAGCTGAATTCCATCACCCACTAGCTTTATTCATGGTAATGTTTCCTAAGGCCTACTTGACTTCACATTCCAAAATGTCTGGCTTGAGGTGAATGACCACACCATCATGGTTATCTGAGTTTTAAGAGCTTTCTTGTATAGTTCTGTGTATTCTTGCCATCTCTTCTTAGTCTCTTCTGCTTCTGTTGTTATGTCCTTACTGTTTTTGCACTTTATCGTTTCCATCCTTACATGAAATACTCTTGATATTTACAATTTTCTTGAAGAGATCTCTAGTCTTTCCCGTTCTATTATTTTCCTCTATTTCTTTACATTATTCATTTAAGAAAGTCTTCTTATCTCTCCTTGCTATTCTTTGGACCTCTGCATTCAGTTTGATATATCTTTCCCTTTCTCCCTTGCCTTTCACTTCTCCTCTTTCCTCAACTGTTTGTAAAGCCTCCTCAGACAACAACTTTGCCTTCTTGCATTTCTTTTGCATTTCCTCATAGTCAATAAAAGAATCCAAAATTCAGTACTTAGTTTCCACCTCAAAAATGACAGAATGATCTCGGTTCATTTCCAAGGCAAACCATTCAACATTACAGAAATCCAAGTCTATGCCCCAACCACTGATGCTGAAGAAGCTGAAGTTGACTGGTACAATGAATACCTACCACAACTCTAGAACTAACACCAAGAAAGATGCTCTATTCAGCATAGAGTATTGCAATGCAAAAGTAGAAAGTCAAATTATACCTAGAATAACAGGCAAGTTTGGCCTTGGAGTACAAAATGAAGCAGGGCAAAGGCTCACAGAGTTTTCTCAAGAGAACATGTTGGTCATAGCAAATATCCTTTTCCAATAACCCAAGAGACAACTTTATATGTTACATCACTACGTGGTCAATACCAAGATCAGATTGATTATGTTCTTTGCAGCTGAAGGTGAAGAAGTTCTATAGTCAACACCGGGAGCTGACTGTGACTCAGATCATGAGCTCTTTATTGCAAAATTCAGGCTTAAATTGAAAAAAGTAAGGAAAACTACTAAGCCAATAGGTTATGACCTAAATCAAATGGTTATACAGTGAAGGTGATGAATAGATTCAAGGGATTAGATGTAGACAGAGTGCCTGAAGAACTATGGACAGAGGTTCCTAATATTGTCGAGGTGGCAGTGATCAAAACCATCCCAAAGGAAAAGAAATTCAGGAAGGTAAAATGGTTCTCTGAGGAGGAAAGACCTGATAGACATGGTATTAATCAAGTAATTCAAGGTTATTATCATCAATGACAAATTATGCCGATAGCATATACTCCCTGACAGAATGTCATGTTGTTGCTCTTTAAGAAATATTCTGGCTTTTTAGGTGGGAAATTAACTTTTTTCTTAAAATATCTGTGTATCATTTCACTTACTATCATTAGTGTGAACTAGAATAGAATTTTTAAAAATTATGATTAACTACTAATCTACTATTACATGGTTCATAAAAAATATACAAATACCATATAAATGTGTTTGTATGTGTATATGTCCTGGAGAAGGAAATGGCAACCTGCTCCAGTATTCTTGCCTGGGAAGTCCCATGGACAGAGTAGCCTGGCGAGCTACAGTCCATGGTGTTGAAAGAGTCAGACATAACTAGTAGCTAAACCACCACCACCACCACCACCATGTGTATATATAAACACAGAGAAAATGATAAGCCCGGTTCCTGCCATCAGTAAGTTAACATTCCACTAGAAAAGGTAGGGAACAAAAAAAGATAGTTACAATATAATATAATCAATGCTATGACAGAGAGGAGTATATGACCATAGAAGCACAGGGTAGAAGTCCTTAACCTAGACTGGAGGGGCTGTCTAGAAAAGATATGATGATCAAGACAGTTTGTGAAAGATGGGAAAGGGTTAGTTAGGTGAAGAAACACTCTGCAGACAATGTGAATCCCATATGCAGAAACATGGAATTAGGAGAAAGCCTGACATTTTCAGGGCTGTGCTGGTACTCTTAGGATAATTTATTTTCCAGAAGACTCCTTGCTCCCTTTTACCATGTGATCTGTGTCTGGACCTGCGTGTTAATCCACCAGACATTAAGGGACGTTTCTTAAACTGAGGGTTAATAGTTAAAATGCACAATGGAATCATGTCTGAGTAAAAATTAATCACATTGTTTAAAAGAGAATATGAAAAGTAAAATAAGGAGAAGAAAAGAGATAAAATCTAACTTCCTTGCCTCACAAAATGTCAGGAGTTACCATATTCCTGACATTTGGTTGGTTCTGGGCCAACAAGTAGAGTGGGGAGATAGTTTACCATCCATCATGCCAGGTAGAAGAAATTTGCACTAGTGTGTTTGTGATTTGTGAGAGACCCCAGTCACTGTCAAATTAAAATATGAGAAAACACAGCTTTTGGCAGCAACTGACTGAAATGGCATGTGCTAGCTTTCCTAATCGGAGAAGGCAATGGCACCCCACTCCAGTACTCTTGCCTGGAAAATCCCATGGATGGAGGACCCTGGTGGGCCGCAGTCCATGGGGTCGCTAAGAGTCAGACACAACTGAGCGACTTCACTTTCACTTTTCACTTTTATGCACCGGAGAAGGAAATGGCAACCCACTCCAGTGTTTTTGTCTAGAGAATCCCAGGGACGGGGGAGCCTGGTGGGCTGCTGTCTCTGGGGTCGCACAGAGTCGGACACAACTGAAGCGACTTAGCAGCAGCAGCAGCAGCAGCAGCTTTCCTAATGTGAGCCAATCCATTGAATTGTCTTTCTTTGAGGCAAAAACAACCCAGAAAATATCTGACGATCACATGTCTCAGGTTGGTCGTCCTGCTGGCCTAATAAGCAGAATGTTTGCCAGGAGTAAAACGGTCAGTTGTATTTTTGAGGCCCATATTTTGGGATCCTACATTTTGGTACCCTCAGAAAATATACCTAATTTATCTTTAATTGACTTTTCACCTAGATACACAGTGTCTTAGTATAAGTTGAAAAATCAGCCAGTTATCCCTAAGCAATTTTGGATGTCAAAATCTAACCGATTTCATCCTACAAACAAGTTAAACAGGTTGCAAAAGCTTGAGATTTAATCCTCACAATATTTACATATAGCAGTAGACTGTGGACTTAGCACACCAAGATAGAGGGTAAAATGAAAATAATTGGTCATCTAAAGTTCTGTTTGCAGTGGGGTTGGATCTCAAAGAAAATTATTTTTTAGAGTATGAATGAAAAGTCATATGCTTAACCCCTTGCCTTTCATTCTTAATTCTACTCCTTCTTGATCAAGACTATTAAATCAGTCAAATGTTTTTAAACTCTTACCTTGATTTCATAAACATTATCTCTAGCTTCTCACCTTTTCACTTTTACCCTGGACTCAATTCAGCAGAGAAAAATGTTTTCATCTGTTGCTTAAACCGCGGCAAACCAAGTTCTCCCCTGTGGCATTTCTTTTCTTTTGCATTAAGTCCAGTTGGTTTACCAGAAAATAATTTCTTGACTCAATATTACTTTTTGAACTAAATTAAGGTATTGAACAGACATGGTTTCTAGATTTTGTTTCAGAAAATATTTATGCAGAGAAAAATTGAAAATAGATAACTCCAGAAATTAATGGTTTGTGTAAGTCTTTTAGGTAAGAGCCTGTCACCCAAATCTCTGGATTTAGAAATCCATTTTTTGTTTTCAGAAAGTTTAAGGATCTAGGGTAACGTTTGGAAGAAAAAATAGGTAAGAACATTTAAGAAAAATAGATTGTGAAATAGTAGATTGAGCTCTAAAACGTTCTTCTAAATAATAAAACCTATCTGAAATTAAAATAACTTTTATGGTATCATTATAACATAAGACTAGATACAGTTCAGTAAAACAGATTAATGGACCAGAACTGATTCTATTATATATAAATTATAATATAATACAGGAAGCATCAAATCAATCAGAAACAGATGGACAATTTAAAAATTGTTTGGCAAAAATTTCAATGTCATAGAAAGTTAGGAAGAGACAGAGACTTAAGAAACACACAAAATGCAACATATGGACTTTGTCTCACGTGCAAAGAAATCAATTGTAAAAAGACAACCCTGAGCTCTAGATTATTAGCTGATATTAAGAAATTACTGTTAGTTTTGTTACATATAATAAAGGCATGGTAATTATATTTGGAAAATAAGTGTCTTTCTTGAGTAGAGAAACACACTAGATTATTTACAGATGAAATGATCGGATATCTGGGATCTGTCTTAAAATGTTCAAGATGAAAAAAGAAAAATGGAGTGAAGGAAAGATGAAATAAGAAAGGCAAAATAATTATTAGGAAAAGTATGGGCATTCATTATATTATTTTTGCTAATTCAAGTAGTTTTGAAAATTTCTGTAACAAAAAGTTACTTAAAAAAAAACACTGGACTCATTTCTTCAAAGATATCTCACATTTAAACAAGAAAAAGAGCAGAGCTTTGCTGAAGATAGAGAAGAGAGCTACAAACTCCGAGTTCTTTACCCTTTTCCAGGAGAGTCCCTGGAATGTCTTTGTGGAGCCTGGTGGCAGTAGCCTTCAACTCCTTCAGCTGATGGATGGCAAGCACCACGGGTCCAAGGTGACTCTTCCCATCCCACAGCTAACCTGTCTGCGCTGGTGTTAGCTGCAACACGCAAGATTTGGTTCCATGACCAGGGATTGAACCCTGACCCCCTGCATTAGGAGCGCAAAGCCTTAACCACTGGATCCCAGGGAAATTCCCCACAGCTGACCTTTTTATAGGAGTACTCACCTCCAGGCACAACCCCCTTCTCACCTGCCCAGGTAGGGATCTCCCTTGTATACACTCTGACATCAACCCTTTCCTTGCTCTTGGTGCCTGAGAATTTGGTACATGTGTTAATCATCTTTTGATTTGTTGTTTTTATATGTAGAATATTTTTTATCATAGGAATAACCTTAGTTTTCATCTTAATAAAGGATGCTTTTTAAAAAGAAAATGACATAGAGGCAATCAATTGACTATTCAGGAAAAAAGCAAAGGATGCCTTAAAATACATTCTACTCCAAAAATAGAAGTACTAAAAAATCATTTGTAAAATAAAAAGTGTAAAATGACCAGCTAAAGTAAAATTGTGATTGACCATGGGGTTGCTAAGTCGGACATGACTGAACGACTTCACTTTCACCTTTCGCTTTCCTGAATTGGAGAAGGAAATGGCAACCCACTCCAGTGTTCTTGCCTGGAAAATCCCAGGGACGGGGGAGCCTGGTGGGCTGCTGTCTATGGGGTCACATAGAGTCGGACACGACTGAAGTGACTTAGCAACAACAATCAAGGTAAAAGATATCTGGCGAAAGATAGGGTTTTCTAACCTTAAAAGTAAAGATCAAAATTTTCACTACACAAAATCTAAGAAATTTCATTCCCAAAACAGACAAGTATTTTAAAGACTAAAATCACATAATAAGCTAGAAAAAGAGCCATTGCATAAAAAGACAAGTGGTTAGACGTTTTATTATCAAAAAAACTCTTAAAAGTGCTAAGATCACAAAAGAGCAAAAGGCGAAGTTCATAAATATTCATTTCATATGAGAAAAAATACCATAGGCATCTCTATATAAAATCTATATTATTCTTGTCACCATTAACTAATATAATATAAATTGAAATAAAAAAGAGAGTTTTGACCTATCGAAACAGCAATAAAAATGTATCAAATATAATTTTCACTCAGTTCAAAAGTCTTTAAAATATTCTAATTTTTGTAATAAACATATCTTATTTAAAAAATAAATTTGTTCATTAAATGTTACTTAGAGTAAAAAGTTGAAAACAACTTAAATGTTCAACAATAGAATGATTAGCTAAACAATGGTTCAAATGTTTCAGTTCAGTTCAGTTCAGTTCAGTTGCTCAGTTGTGTCTGACTCTTTGCGACCCCACGAATCGCAGTATGCCAGGCCTCCCTGTCCATCACCAACTCCCAGAGTTCACCCAAACTCATGTCCATCGAGTCGGTGATGCCATCCAGCCATCTCATCCTCTGTCGTCCCCTTCTCCTCCTGCCCCCAATCCCTCCCAGCATCAGGGTCTTTCCAATGAGTCAACCCTTCACATCAGGTGGCCAAAGTATTGGAGTTTCAGCTTTAGCATCAGTCCTTCCAAAGAACACCCAGGACTGATCTCCATTAGGATGGACTGGTTGGATCTCCTTGCAGTCCAAGGGACTCTCAAGAGTCTTCTCCAACACCACAGTTTAAAAACATCAATTCTTTGGCACTCCACTTTCTTCACAGTCCAACTCTCACATCCATACATGACCACTGGAAAAACCATAGCCTTGATTAGATGGACCTTTATTGGCAAAGTAATGTCTCTGCTTTTCAATATGCTATCTAGGTTGGTCATAACTTTTCTTCCAAGGAGTAAGCGTCTTTTAATTTCATGGCTGCAGTCACCATCTGCTGTGATTTTGGAGCCCCCCAAAATAAAGTCTGTCACTGTTTCCACTGTTTCGCCATCTATTTGCCATGAAATGATGGGACCAGATGCCATGATCTTCGTTTTCTGAATGTTGAGCTTTAAGCCAACTTTTTCACTCTCCACTTTCACTTTCATCAAGAGGCTTTTTAGTTCCTGTTCAATTTCTGCCATAAGGGTGGTGTCATCTGCATATCTGAGGTTATTGATATTTCTCCTGGCATTCTTGATTCCAGCTTGTGCTTCTTCCAGTCCAGCATTTCTCATGATGTACTCTGCATATAAGTTAAATAAGCAGGGTGACAACATACAGCCTTAACGTACTCCTTTTCCTATTTGGAACCAGTCTGTTGTTCCATGTCCAGTTCTAACTGTTGCTTCCTGACCCGCATATAGGTTTCTCAAGAGGCCAGTCAGGTGGTCTGGTATTCCCATCTCTTTCAGAATTTCCCAGTTTATTGTGATCCACACAGTCAAAGGCTTTGGCATAGTCAATAAAGCAGAAATAGATGTTTTTCTGGAACTTTCTTGCCGTTTCGATGATCCAGCAGATGTTGGTAATTTGATCTCTGGTAAAAGATTTGTTAATGCAAACATGTTTACATTTTAAGTTTAAGTCTAAAAAAATTGAAGGTTGTAGATTTAATATAAAAACTATCACAAATATTTTCAAAATAAAGGCTAACTTTTTCATGCTGCTGCTACAGTTGCTAAGTCCTTCAGTCGTGTACAACTCTGTGCGACCCCATAGACGGCAGCCCACTAGGCTCTGCTGTCCCTGGGATTCTCCAGGCAAGAACACTGGAGTAGGTTGCCATTTCCTTCTCCAATGCATGAAAGTGAAAAGTGAAAGTGAAGTCGCTCAGTTGTTCCCGACTCTTTAGCAACCCCATGGACTGTAGCCTACCGGGCTCCTCCATCCATGGGATTTTCCAGGCAAGAGTACTGGAGTGGGTGCCATTGCCTTCTCTGAACTTTGTCAGAGTCAGAATAAAATCTCCATGTTTAGTCATTCTTTCCTTTGGATGTTGAAATTAAATAATTCTTTTCTTTCTTGTTTTTTTTGTTGTTGTTGTTGTTGTTGTTGTTGTTGTTAACTTTTAAATTTCTCTCAAATTTTCTCTAATAAATACCCATTACTTTTGTAAGCTTGTTGAATATTATTTGGAAAAGATGTGTGCTCTATTTGCAACATAAATAACTGGTGTTTATTAGGAAAGAATGACATAGAAGTTTGGCAGTCTGAGCTGTTCCTTGATTTTCACAGTGGTATAGTATGTCATACTGAAATTTATCTTGTCCTTTAATTATAGATCTTTGTATCAAAGCAGCTAGCTAGGCAGAAAGTGAAAAGAAATTGCTGAGCACAGATGAAATAAAGGTCTCTGGCAGAGTTCTTGATCTTCCCTTAGCAAAATTCTTGGACATTATGAAAGATAATGCTTCATATTATACTAAACCAAAAATTGCCATCATGATCAAGACATTTTCTATCATTAGCCAAACACATGTCAATAATGTTAATAACCATACACTGGCTATGGAGCACAGTGAAATATTTGACATATGCCATTGAGGGAAAAAAGAACATTTTTCCCTACTAAAGTGTCTTCTTTTAATTTTAAAAACATGTCTAGGATATGAATACAAGTATTGTAGTAATATCTGTAAAAATTACATATTGGGAAAACACTGAAATGCTCAACAATACAGGGATAATTACAGTATTGACTAGTCATCCTTATGGAATATTATAAGGCCATTAAAAAGATGTAGGTCCACATGGAAGTTATAAAAATATAAAAATAAATAATTCACAAGTTGTATGTATATCTGTGTGTAGTTTGCTTCTCTTTAGGGAATAGGTTGGAAGGGGCCTTCATTTTTTTACATACTTCTGCTTTGTTAGCATTTGTGATGAGAATTTATAGTCGCTTCTATAAGTAAAAAAAGAAGGAGGGGTAAGAAGAGGAGGAAGAGAGGAAGATTCAACAGTAACAGGAGCAGTAGCAAGAAAGGAAGGAAAAAAAAAGGAAAATTTGCAACTGATGCCACCAGTTAGATGTAGAGCCATTCTCTAGAGTTGATCTTAACTATTCACAGAGGGTGTCACACAACAGCAGGGTCTTAGTGAAATCCCAGTAATCTAGGGTATGGTTCTACATTTTTTTCAGCTCAAATGTCAGTTTACCAAGAGCTGATCTATTTCCTGAATGGAGGCCTAAGTTTTTCCGAAAATATGAGGCAGTTGTAAAAATTAGGAAACCACTGTACACATTTATAATTAAAAATAAATGTAAATATTGGACCAGAGCCTCACATTCTCTGATCAGCCTGATCCTCTCACTAATAAGGGCATTTAGGAGAGCAGAGTGGGTGAAGATGCAGACATGGTTACAGAACTTAATTGGGTCACTTGCTGCTACTGACTTTGGTCAAGTTTCTTAGCCTCAGTTTATACTTCCGTAAGATGAAGATAATAATTCTGTCTCAGGTTTGTTGTGCAGAAGAGGGTATATGAATTTACTGAGGAGGTAGTTTGATGAACATAGAAAATGGGGGAAGAATTTGATGTGGATGGCTAGTTTCATTGTATGTATCTATTTCCCTAATGGAAATATATTTGACTTAGAGCCAGAGAATTCAGTCTGCTACAATTGCATATATTAATTAGCGGTCAATATATTGCTTTGCCAGACAAAACACTAGGCATTATTGATACAGCAGAGAAAAAGAAAAAACGCTCCTGTTTTCATAGTGAGTCCCTGACTTACAATGGTTGGAGTTATTTTTTTACTTCATGAAATTCATTTAGTAGAAACTATACTTCAAATTTTGAATTTTGAACTTTTCCTCAGTGAGTGATATACAGTACAAAATTCCCTCATGATAATGGGCAGCTGCAGTCAGCCCTGCAATCATGAGAATAAAGAGCCAATACACTTAAAAACATTTTATACCTGTACAGATGTTCTGTTTTTCACTTTCAATACAGTATTCAATAAATTACATGAAGTATTCAACACTCTATCTTAAATTGGCTTTGTGTAAAGATGATTTTGCCCAACTCTGGGCTAACATAAGTGTTCTGAGTATGTTTAAGTTAGGTTAGGTTAAGCTATGATTTTCGGTAGGTTAAGCCTATTAAATACATTTTTTACTTACAATGTGTTTATCAAGACATAACCCAATCTTAAGCCAAGGAAGATCTGTATTAGGGAAGTCAAACACTAAACCATTCAGTCCATGTTGCAAAGAAGAGAGCAAGGTGCCATGGGAGTATAAAATGGGCAGCCCCAGAAAATTAGAGAGGTCCCAGGAAGGCTCAAGTTTTCAGCTGAGAACTGAAGGGTGAGTAGGAGTTAGTAAAAGATGTAAAAAATTAATAAACAGAAGCCTTAATTAAATGGAGTCAGAAGAAGACTCTCACACCAACTCCAATAGCAAAGCCCAATAGGAAGAAGAAAGATTCCTCTTCTTTCCTGACAACAACTCAGCCAAGGAAAAGCCATGGACTCTGTTTACTTCAGCCCTCCCAACTTCCTTTTCCCCTCTATGAAAGCATCCTCCTTTCCTTGCTATGTGGGCCTTGCCTGTGGCTTGCTGTGGTTGCAGACTCTAAATTGCGATTCTCTGCTGATCCCAAATAAACTCATTTTTGCTGGAGAAATAACTGGCAGTCCAGGTCAGCAAAGAGAAAGAAGAATGTGACTCACAGGGAACCATTTGTGCAAGGGTCACAGGTGATAGAAACTGAGAGCTTTGGAGGTACTAGGAAAGTTAAGAACAGTGTGACTCAGAAGGCTACGAAGAGCGATGAGATTGTAGAAAAGTCAGATCCGGCTGATGTCATGTCTTAGAGACAGGCTAAAGGATTGCAGCCATTATTTCCAGACAAAAGGAGTCATTAAAGATTTCTAAACTGGAAATTCATTCTTTCTCTCTTCTCCACTCATTTCCTTGATATTAATAATACTCCTAGCTGTCATATAGGGCTTCCCTGGTGTCTCAGACGGTAAAGTGTCTGTCTACAATGCGTGGGGACACATTCTGACCCTTATTCCTTATAAGCTTAATATTTATTCATAAGATTCTCAGAGTTCTGCAAGGGATTATGTGCTCCAATCTACTGTAGGAACCAAATTTATTTGAAGTATTCTCACCTTGTGTTCTTTTCGTATTTATAATGGTCTTTTCTAGTCCTCCTGTGTATTACTAAATGTGGTGTTGGACACTAAGGTTTATTTCTCAATAGCTTTGTGATCACACCAATTGTCCCATCACTGTTTTACTTATTACAGTTTTTACAGAAGTAGAAAACACAGAGGTACATTTTGACACTCAGAATTTCACTATACTGGATTTTTTTTTCCTGACAGCATTACTTTTCCCTTTGCTCATTTCCCTTGGGAGAGATCATAGCCATTAGTTAATGCCACCAATTTATCAAGGACTGTCCTACACAGTTCACTGACATCTCATTTAATCATCACAATACACTTGAAGGAATGAATTTCTATTTTCTTTAGAGCTGGAGAACTGAGACTCAGAGGTTATATATCTCGTTCAGGGTCACGTGGAGAAGAGATGACAAGTACTTCCCCAGATAGTTCCAGTTTACCTGTACTTCTGCCAACCTCAAAAACTCCTAGAACCATAAATGTAGAAACATTTTTTTCTTCTAAAGTATACCTAGATAGACTCTCAAATAATTCATGTTTGAATTTATGGGCACTGAAGAGTGTGAGAGGAAGCGTATTCTACTCCTCAAACCTTTAGTCCACAAACAACTAAAAATATGCAAAATCTGATCATTGATGGAAAATACACATTACTTGCTATAAATGGAACTTAATGGTAAAAATAAAAGTAAGTACTCCACATCCAAACCATCAATACAGCTTTGCCCCAACATATGGTTGTGTTTATGGTTCGGGGAGATACTAAAAATAACAAGAAAGGGCATGAGTCTTGTTTAAAGCACCATCTTTTAAAAATGTGTAATGTGTAAGGATGAACACAAGACCAAATCTTATTTAACATGGCAAGAATTTTTTCAGATACCCTTTTCCTGCAAATCTCTCATCTAGTTCCACTTACATTATTTTTGCTTGACATATTATTTCAGCACAGAGCACTGTTTTATTGATTATCTGAGTTTTGTGCACACTTTTTAAGAGGCAACAGAGTTTCTATCTCACAGATATTGGAAATTCCCCAGAAGTCCTGGGATTTTTGGAAAATCTTAAAACGTGCATGTTTCTAATTCTTGAAAACATTTGCAGCTTTATCGTAATGTGGCTTTTAAAAACAATGCCTGCTTTTTAAAGGTCATCTTGCATTTAACCGCAAATTGAGACAACTGTTAAAAATATCTTTTAAATGAAAAACAAAACCCTGTCTAAATACCTGAATCAATCAGCTTATCTTTGTCATCACAAACTATGGGATTAGCTCTTTGGTAGACTGACTCATAACAAATTTAAAGAGTGAATTTTTGTTTGTTTCCATGCTTTATTTCCAAAGCTTAAGTGCTGCTGTGAACAAATAAGAAAAGCTGTAAATTTCTTAACTAACTAGCTAACTACACTTTTTTTTCCTATTAGAGTTACTGTTCTTTATCTTATAAGGTTAGAGTACTTTTATATGGATATGTTCCCACTCTGAAACCTTTCTTTAATTTGATGTTACTTATGATACATTATGGAGAAGGAAGTGGCAACCCACTCCAGTACTATTGCCTGGAAAATCCCATGGACAGAGGAGCCTGGTAGGCTACAGTCTATGGGGTTGCAAACAGTCGGACACGACTAAGCAACTTCACTTTCACTTTATGATACATTATAGCTTCTTTAGCTCTTTTTCTCTCACGCATAATAGCTAATCATCATGTAGAATCATCAGGATAGAGGCAGAGCTTGGTTATAATGCTGACCAAAGAGACTGGCCAAATGCCAAATGATTCCATGATTCCCACATTTGCCATGTTTGGAGTTTTGGGTAACCATCAGCTACAGCATTGACCCTCTTTAATCACAAAGTGCTTCAAGTCCTCCAGACAAGTGAGGACCAGAGTAAAGATGAAAATTAAATAATTCTTTTGATCATTTTTGATGATACTCTTTAATTACAAATGTTAAATCCTGCTAGATTATTCCAGAGTTACTATCGAAATGTTTAACTTGGTACTGGCTTGTTAAAAGGTAAATATTTAGGGGAGCAAGATATAAGGTATATATGAGAAAAAAGAAATGTTTGATACCACAAATCGACAAACAGAACCCAATAACAAAACTGGTCTAAATGTGTGTAAGGAAAAGAAGAAAAGGAATTTGTGAAACTGGGGAAGAAATATGATTGAAAGTTCTAAACTGAAAGAAATAACTTTAATCACATTATAATTGCTTGTACCTGTCATTTTTTATTTAAAAATTATAAATCATAAATAAAAATTATATGATATAATATTTCAAGTATACAGAAATAATGTAACAGGCAAATCTATTATAGTTTTATATTTACTTTGAATTACAGATGATACGATGCTGGATATAGTTACATTTAACTTCCAAATTACTTCAGTCACTGAAGTTTGAAACTCATAAAGTTAAAGTGGTTCCCCCCAAATATTTTTAAATTACCTGCCCAAGAAAAGGCAGTCATTGACAACCTTGGCCAACATATGGAAAATTGTTTCAGAGTAAACATTTTCTTTAACTAGCTCTTTGGTTGTGTCTATCTTTGACTATAGTGAGTAGTTTGAATGATTAGAAACTAATATGCTAGTAAATTATAAATGTCGATTTAATTCCAGTTGCTCTGAGTTGAGAAAAACTTGAATACGAGCCACAGTCACATCAAAAGCAATGTCCGATTTATACCCTAGGACTCTGGGTGGAGTTGAGGCTTCAAGTAATGTTTTAAAGAATCTCAACCTTTTACTCTTTACCCTCCAGAGTTCTTTTAATTAACCTCAATTTAAGCTTTTTTCTCACAGTTTAAGCTTAGGGTTAGTTTACATTTTTGCAGGGAAGGGTTTCTAAATTAGTTAACTGTATTCAAAATTAATAAATATACCTGAATATATGAAATGAAGAACTCTGACCCATTCTGTTCAAAGCAGAAGGCAGTCTTAGATTTCTCTCGATTTACTTTCAAAATAAAATAACCCTCATGGTTTCTGCTTTCATAGCAACTAAAATCTCTATTACTGTCTATACTAATTCTGATGAACAGTTTTGTAAAAAGCAACTGGCTAAGAGATTCCAGCACAAATGTTCCCCCTCCCCGCACAGGCTGTGTTTCATTCCATATCTCATAGGGACAGATGGCTCGTTGTATTAAATAAGACTTGAGCCCAGGGTTTGCTTTCTAAAGTGGGTGCCTCTTGAGACAGTTTTTATATTCAACAGGAAAGTGTGTGGGCATTGAAATTACTCTACACGTCACAGCCCAAATAAGCATTTGGTCGTTGGAGAGAAACATCCGGAGACCAGAAGAAATCATCTGACTTAAAATTTCAACACTTTTGAAGACCAGGAAACAAACGCAAACTTTTTCCTCCAAGTTTGCTTTCTTCTTTACGTGATATTCTTCTTACTCTCTTCTTGAAGCAAAGTTCCACGTCTGTTCTTGAGATCTGAAAATTGCCAGCTGCAAATTCTGACCTGCCAAGGGCTCAGCTATATTTGCCCAACTGAGAAAAGGTAAAAACAGAATCTTGGAGCCAGTAAAGATTATAAACATGTTTCTGCACTGTTGGTGCACTGTTTATAAAAATAACTCACTTGAAGACTTTAATAAGCCCCCAAACTTCATTATTTTTCTCTCCCTCCAAGTACAAAGCACAGATGTCTTGGCATGTTGGAATTTGAAGTTTGGAATTTTTAGGAGAGGCAGTGTGTGGGCAGGGAACTAACAATCTGGGCAGGTAGAGCTTCAACAAGTCTCTTAAAATAAGGTGAAAGAACAATCCGTGGCCTAGAAGCTTCCTGAAGACACACAGGAGCTAGGGTGCGAATGTACTGAACCAAAAAAGGGCACTGAACTTCGATATTCAAAGACTTTAGACAATCCTACCACTTTAAAAAATAAGCAGCACAAATTTGTGTATGAAATTCTGAAGTAAAACAGTGGTAATATAAAATACATGACTATCTAACAAGACTAGAAAATTTCATGTAACAATAGAGGCTTTGCTTAACATAAGAGTTTTTTCTATGTTTACAGAGTAAGACATACTATTATAAGACTATTAAAAGGACCCTGAAATTTCTCTTTCCTGTTTTTATAACATGACCATCCTCTCCCCCATTTTGACCCAATATTTTTTTTTCTTCTAGCAGACTTTAGACTGTACTGCCCAATTTGATAGCCATTAGCCAGATCAGCTATTTAAAATTAAAATAATCCTTTTCCTCAGACTCACTAGCTATTCGAGTGCTTCAGTAGCCACATGTGGCTAGTGGCTACCATAGAGCACAAAATAGAACATTTCCACATAGAAAGTTCTGCTATTCTTAGAAGATTTGAAATTTTCCAACTTTGTAAACATGGAATTTTATGCCAAAAGTGAGTATCTAGAAAATATTCGTAGAATGAAATTTCAGCTTTTTCATAATTTTAAAACAGCTCAATTTTTGTTGTGGAAAATAAGTCACCAATTAAGATATGTAAAACAGCATTTACATTGAAAGGATTTATATTGTAAGTTTCACAGGGCATGGAACTATGGGGTCATTCTAATAATCTCCACTACTTAACAAAGTATCTGATATATGGTTGATGTCTGAAACTTTAACAGTGCTTTCCAGTGGAATTAGAACTTCCATGATGTCTGTGTTGGAGAATGAGGAGAGGTGAGATTTGATTTTCCATTTCATATACTTTTGCAGTTTAAAACTGTGTATTTATAATATGCCTGGATTTTTTTTAAAATAGTGACAAGCTTTAAGATTTGGGGAAAGTTTAAAATGGACTATTTTTTAAAAGCATAACTTGCCCTCTCACTTCCACACACATGCATCAGAAATCTACACTCAGTAGTCTATGTGTCCATTTTTCTCTCTCTCTCTCTCTATATATATATATATACATACCCTATAAGCCATTTGTATTTGAATACACACACACATTCAAATACACCATGTTTGTCTCTTTTCCACAGTAAATGCAGACACATACACGCACAGAGAAAATTTGCCTCTCCCTTCAGAGTCTCAGCCAGCTGAATGTTAACACTTGAAGAAACGTTGATGCTACCAATTATATTGACTCTGAGACTGATTAGATAATCCTTTGACTTTAGGCACATCTAGCCACCAAATTTAACCAGGTTATTTCTAAACTAGTAATATTTTTATGCTCAGAAATCTACTAGTTTGCTTTGCAGTGAGTATTCACGTAAACAATTTTAGAAAGAAGCTTTTGGGACTTCCCTGGTGGTCCAGTGGTTAAGACTATACTTCCATGGTAGGGGACACAGGTTCAATAACTGTCAGGGAACTAAGATCACACATGCTGTGTGGTGTGGCCAAAAAATAAAAATAACTTTCTTGAAATGTGACTTAAAAGTGCTAACACATTTTATATTTTAAATTACAGCAATACTTTCAGTTGCCTGGAATTGATCTTGTACCTCTGAATGGTTTAATTTTCCTTGGGTGTTAAGAATTTTTAAAATCAATTTTTCTGTGTTTTCACAATGTTTTGGGATAATAGAATCTGTTTCACTCTTTTGTCACAGAGCATAACCATACTCAAACCAACCCTGCTCTAATTCTTTTTTACCTGTAAGACCCTATAGTTTTAAAATTTCAGCACCCTCTTTCTAGTCTTACTTCTGTCATATATAGACCTACTGAATTACTCACTATTATCTTATTTTAAATACATCTCATTAATTTTGGGGGGCTTCCCTGATAGCTCAGTGAAGAATCTGCCTGCAATGCAGGAGACCCTGGTTCAATTCCTGGGTTGGGAAGATCTGCTGGAGACAGGATAGACTACCCACTCCAGTATTCCTGGGGTATCCCTTGTGGCTCAGCTGGTAAAGAATCTGCCTGCAATGAGGGAGACCTGGGTTCAATCCCTGGGTTGGAAAGATCCCCATGGAGAAGGGAAAGGCTACCCACTCCAGTATTCTGGCCTAGAGAATTCCATGGACTATATAGCCCATGGGTCACAAAGAGTCAGACATGACTTTCACTTTCATTAATTTTATATTCGAAATTCTTCATTCTTATCCATTATCTTCTCTGTTGAATAAATACTCAAAAATGTTAATCAATGTTGCACTGAATCTAGTTAACAATAAAAACTATTCTTTTAAAGGGGCTTCCCTGGTGGCTTACACAAGAAGATTCTGGAATCTTGTGAATCTTTTTTGTCCAACTCCTCATAATCCATGGAACTGTCTTTGATAATTGTGAATAGATGCAATAGAAGTTTTAAAAATCACACGGGCTATAAAGGCTATCTTTATACTAAATTAAAACTTTATTGAATAAAGAACACTCTCCAGAACACATGATCGATGGACTAGGTCTACATTACATGCAATGAAGCTGAACATGGCAGCAGTTTAACATGGAATGTCAAACAAATTAGTATTTCTCATTGTACAAAACTCTTTATGTAGCTGACATGCAACAAGAAAAGTATGATATTTTGTATTTTCACTAATCATCTGTGATGAATTTTTAAACAGCATTTGAAGAAACTGGTAGATTTCTTTAGGATAAATTTCAAATAAATTAGTTACATGTGCACTACTGAAACCTCTTTCAACCTCTCTTGCATTCCAGATAAAATCTTAGTGCAAACATCAAAGTTGCTGGTTACTCCAAAAGACTGTCAAACTCAAAATAGAATACAAATTCTGAATGAATGTGTATTAAGTAGGACAAAACCAAGAATACCAGTTACTGCAAAATTCATTTAGGCACACTTCAGAGTCCACTCTAAGCATTTCTTCTAAGTCTCTCACATTAATTACTAAAGCCTGTTTACAGTACTAAAATTCTATCATTCAAGCATCAATGATTATATTTCAGAAAAAGAAAATCATTCCTTTCAGCAATAGCATTACTGCTATATTCTAAAAAAAAAAAAAAAAAAAAGAAAGAAAAGAGAAAAAGAATCTAAATTAAAAAAAACCCAGTATCCTTAATAGGATACATGGAGAAAAAATATCTTAGGGAAAAAAAATGTGCTTTATTTGCACAGCAGGAATTATATAATGTAAACACCATATTGGCCCACACCATAAAATCCATGAGAAAGGTTCAAATTTGAACACCATGTGTGCATTATTTTCAAATCTGTGTTTGTGAGTTTATACTGCATCTACTTGTACCAATACATGACAAATAAAACACTCTTCCACACACATTCACAGACAAGTGACTGTTAAATATTGAGCATGGCTTGCTTCCCTGACTCTAACTCAAAAAATGTTAAGTGATATCCCAACTGTCTTTAAAATGTTTATAGAAATCATTAAACGAATATGAATAGTAGTTGAGGAATGATGCAAAGTGATGGTAATACTATATGCAAGTGAATGTAAAAAAAGAATGTAAAGATAACTGGCTGAGATTTGCAAATGCATGGAAAGTCTTCTTTTGTGGGCCTTGTCTGAACTCTTAACTGATACCACGAATAAAAAAATCTAGTAGCGAAGTTCATTGACACCTGGAGGGTCAGGCCTACAAAGCTTACCTTCAAAGTGCAAATTTTAACAATGGAATGTTTTTAGCAGGGACATAAAGACAATCCTCTGTCTTTTTCTTGATAAAGATAAGTAAAATGTTCAGAAAGGATTTTCTCCTGGTCAAACTTATTTCAGTTTCTTGGTAGAACAAAAAAATATTTAACCAAAAATATCACTGACTCTTTCACATACACAGAACTATTCTTAGGGGTGTGTGGGAAAGAAAAAGCCCTTACCTATGGATCACCTAATGCAACTTTTACTTAGAACTTAAGCTGTTTGAATCACCTACATTAAATACCAACATGTACCTCCCTCATCCCCTCCCTCTCCACTCGCCTATCCCTAACACCCCCAATGAACCAGGTATTCTAATGTCTTTGTGTTTTCTAAGCCTCATGGCAAGGCTGTTGAGTACCACCTCCAATGAAACAAAATGAACACCTAAGGTGCATTTTTTATAGCACCTGTTTCTTCTCCACAACTGAGTGGGATCTCAACTGGACCTAGATCTCTAGGTCATCAGGCCGGGGTCGGCTGCTGGCGCGACTGCTGGCTCTGCTGGAAGGCCGCTGGTCCACAATGGCGAGAGGCTGTAGTTCGTGGCCAGCATCAAGCTTTTTAGAATTCTGGTGGTCGTCTGGGAAATCAAAAGGCTGTGCGTGGGAGTTAGAGATGGTGCTGCCTGCCTGCCCCATTCGATTTTGTTCTGCGCTGTAATTGGCCCAGTTTTGCTCACTTGCTTGTTTGTTGTAATTGCGGCAGGAAGAATTGTTTCTGTCTCCGGTGACCAGCTTGTACCCGGGAGGAGACATGGGCGAGAGAGGAGCGGTTGGGGAGGAGCAGCCATTGAAATAAGCATATTTTGGAGATCCACAGTCTTTGGAGGGGCTCAGTGGGCCAGTGGTAGTGTGGTAAGGATCGCTCTTTCCCTTCACACGATCCTTAACACCCTTGAAGAAGACATAGAAGAGTTCGATGATGTTCAAGGCAAGAGACACCAATGACACGACAAGCATGAAGATGATGAAGATGGTTTTCTCCGTGGGCCGAGAAAGGAAACAGTCCACCTGATGTGGGCAGGGATCTCTTTTGCAAGTGTAAACGGCACTCAAGCTGAACCCATAGATGTACCACTGGATCAGCAAGAAGGCCACCTCGAAGACAGACTTGAAGAGGATACTGATGATGTAGGTTCTCAGCAAGCCCCCTCGCATCTTCACCTTGCCGTGCTCTTCAATGCCATACTTGAACTTCTTAATTTCAATCTGCTTCAAGTGCATGTCCACGTTGGCACCATCAGTTTGGGCAACAACTTTGAGTTCCTCCTCCTTCTTGTTCAGCTTCTCTTCCTTTCGCATCACGTAGAACACATGAGCCAGGTACAGGAGTGTGGGAACAGACACAAATATGATCTGCAGGACCCAGAAGCGCACATGAGAGATTGGGAAGGATTTGTCATAGCAGACATTTTCACAACCAGGTTGTTGAGTGTTACAACGAAAGGCAGACTGCTCATCACCCCAGGCTGACTCAACCGCTGTCCCCAGTAGCAGGATTCGGAAAATGAAAAGGACTGACAGCCACACCTTCCCTCCAGCCGTGGAGTAGGCTTGAACCTTGTCAAGGAGTTTGCCTAAGGCACTCCAGTCACCCATGTTGCCTGGGTACTGCCTGAAAAGAAAGCAAAAGACAACTAAATAATCACAGATCCAAATTATTAGCTTAATATGCAGTTTCTTTCAGCCAACAGTCAAAATATTACAAAATATTTCCTTCCAAAAACAAAAAAAAACAGCCCACAAGTGCAAATGATTCCATTTTCCCCTGAAAAGAGGTCTCAGATTTTCTTGATATATGCTAAGTTTTAGAAAGAGCACAGCCTATGTGCCAAGTAAAGTGAGATCTTAACCTTGTGAAGAGGTATTACTTGCTCAGCCACTGTCTCACCCTGTCGCTTGAGAAGCTGTCAGTGCTAAATGTCTCTGCTTATTTTATTGTCTGAAAAATGAGGCTCATTCTTGTCTGATAGGCCTGTATCTGCATGCCTACCTAAGCGAAATGCTGATGTGTAGTATTCAAAACCTATGGGTACCTAAGCCTTGAGGTAAAAACTCCCATACCCATGCACATGCACATGATCTGTTTTCAAACCTCAATCCTATTACATATAGCACATTATTCCCAATTGTAAACTGAAATGTTTCTCCTTGGTATTTCAAGTGTCTTTGTGCATACTCTGTACTGTGGTCATTTATACTTCTGTTTTTTCTTAAGCACTGACTTATGTGGTTTGGACGTCTGTCTTCCACCCAGAGGCAAATATGCTGTGCTCAAAGGTACCATCGTGACACGCTGTATCCCTAGATGCAGGAACCTACTTTCAAAAACAAATACTAAATGCACGTAACATTTCAAGTAAGAGTTCAGTTGGCCTCAATGCTAATTATAGCCTGCAAAATAAAAAGTAATCTGTTATCTGTAGTAAAAATGGTTGTTTTTCATCTTTGGATTCCTGTATACTTTCGAGTTCCTTTACTGGATTTTGGACCCTCAGCCCACACACTCTTCTTAACTTCCTATCACTACCTTGATATCTTAAGCCTAGGACTTCCCCATTACTGGGGATGAGAAATAGCCTCAAGTGTATAGAGATGACAGGAATCCCCAAAGTTATTAGTTCAATTTATACTTTTAATTGCCAGTAGTCCATTCAATTGATGAAAACTGAGGTCCTTAAAAGTGTTAAGTGACTCAGTCATATCTGACTCTTTGTGACCCCATGGCCCGTAGCCGGCCAGGCTTCTCTGTCCATGGAATTCTCCAGGAAAGAATACTGGAGTGAATAGCCATTCTCTTTTCCATGGGATTTTCTCAATATAGGGATTGGACCCAGGTCTCCTATACTGCAGGCAGGTTCTTTACCATCTGGGCCGCCAGGGAAGTTTTGAAAATATTCACCTATCAGTAAGGCCAGAAAAAGACTTTCAATCCCAAGACCAAGGCTTTCCAATGCACAACACTCATCTTAAAATTGAAGTTAAGCTGAGTAAAAGTTAGAAATGTTCTCATGCTTTGATATATAAAATCTTATCAGGGGCTGAAATCTGGGAAGAAATGAATAATATTGCATGAGGCAGTCATAGAGAATACAGTCTAATTTTCAGCAGAGAGTTATTGGAGGGTTCATAACAGGATGAAACAGTCAAAAATTAGTTAATAATTAAAAACAAGCAAAGCAAAGACTTCCCAGGCAGGAACTCACTGAATTTTAAAGAGTATAACTAAAAGTAGGATTAAATAGGTTTCTGACAAATAAGTTTGCTGTCTTAATATATAGAAGTTTTTCAGCTGGAATTAAACTATGAGCCTGTTCTCCTTATGTGAAGTAAATGAAATCCAGGGGAATCTTCTTCTCCACTAAGCAATATTACACTTCTGCCTACTCCTTGTACCTCCTGGCTATAGAGGCCAGAAAAAATGAATTGGAAACCCGGCCTGGGATTTCCTGGATGGAACAAAGAGGAGATGGCTGATCCATAAAGTGAAACTGTTATCAGCTATCTAAATTAGCAGTCAGTGTGTATTTTTTGATGACAATCCAGAGACTGGTGCCAGAGACTGACTGGGGAGGTGAGAGGGTATAATGAGTGGAGATGAGCGGGCAGGTTATAGGAATTAACGCCCTTCTGTCAGTGGTCATAAAGAACAGGAGCTTCCCCACTAGGAAGGGCCATTTTAGATGGTAAAGTGCCAGTGAAACTGATGTATGGAATGAGCAGTCAAGCAAGAAAAAAGGCTAGGAGGATTGACAAAGAGTTAAATAGCCAGGGAAAGGCTTGAAGTGAGAGGGAGTAATTTAGCTTTGACAGACAGTTTGATGTGAGAGAATGTCAAAGAAAAAACCTACAATTTAGCAGAAGACACTGCACTGGGAATGAAGAAATACAGTCCATGAGGGTCAAACAAATAGAGCAGAATTTCTGGAGCTCTATCAATAGACAGTTTCGATGTGATGATGTGTAAATTGGCCCTGATTCTGTTTGTAGAGAATTTCACTATTTTGCCAGTGTCATCTGCTTTTGCTCAATACTCCAGTTGTGGGGGGTAGGGAAGATGAGCCACAAAAACAATCAAGTATAAAATGATAAACTACACAATCTCATCACATTCACACGATTGAGCTTAAGGAAAAAAAAAAAGTTTCAGGCACAATGAGATTTTAGTCAATGTTCCATTATTATTTCAAACAAAATATACTGATGTTTGTGACAAATAATTACTAAGTTTCTTTATACTCTATGGAAAATAAAACCTGACTACCATATAGTTCTGAGATTCCACAAAAATAACCTATACTGCCACCAGTGTGTGAACTGGTTACTGGGCAGCTCTCCAGGTAGTAGCAAAGTTGTCTTTTCTTTAAGGAGCCATACAGTTGTCATTTGCATTAATTAATGAAGTTACACTGGTTCATCTGTCGATATGAATTATCCAGTTGGAAAACTTGTATCCTGTAACATGTAGATACCTGTTATTAGCACTATCATAGAGACGGTCAGTGGTTAATGTAATGGCTTATAATGCTTGTGATTTTCAAAGAGAGGTAGCAAAACCTTTTTGGGAGTCATTCACTTTGCTGTGAATTAGAAATTCTACTAACTGTTTGTCCCCTCATCCCCATTATTGGTTTAATTTTTCCAAGTCAGGGTTGAAAAATTAATGCCTTTTTATAAGGAGCAGTCATGATGATGTTTACAGAATCCCCCAGCATTGATTTATAGACTATACACCTCACTCACATTCAACAGTATGAGATAAGTATTCTCTTTGATACTTTAGAAAATCATGGCAGTTGAGCATATATCATGTATACTCATTTCTTCACTGCTATGTTCCCAAGGTGGAAGTTTATATATAGATTAAGGTCTAGGCTAAGGAGCTGTACAAAGTTCTTGTTAGTAGCAAATGCTTGACAGCAGTTGGACCATGTCCTCTCCGTACCATGTTAGATCACATTTTTCATGGCTCTTCATGGCCCTCTAGACTAGAAGCCAAAACCTCAGTCACCCTAAGGGTGACCTGCCCAAGCACCTTCTGGACTCTCTGCAATGTGGGGAGGGTTCAGGGTGAGGAGCAGAACTCTCTGGGCACCTGGGAACAGAGCTTACCTGTTACTGTACAGCCCCTGACCCTCTACCTCCATTGGCTGCTCCCCGCGAACACAAAGACTCAAATACTTTATTCAAAGTGGAAAATAAACCTTCAATTTTAAGTTACTTTTGACTGTCTCCTTTTTCAGAGATATAGTAACATATCACTGTGCCAAAGCTATAATCAAGACACTATGTCATAAATGTCCCAATAATGATTAAGAGAATTAGAATATATTTTACTTTCAATTTTAAAGATTTTTCGTAAGAAGAGATACTATAATCTGTTGAGTGAGTGAAAAAAAAAAAAGGTAAACAGGATTGCTTCCTGACAAAATCATTTAATGGATTTGGAGGTGGGCAGTCGGGGAGGAGGAAGTGCCATGTGTGTTTCTAATATCCTAAGCCAAAAATTATAAGCCTCTTGGGACTTCCCTGGTGCTTCCACTGCAGCAGGGGCCAGGGGTTCCATCCCTGGTTGGGGAACTAGGATCTGGCATGCCGGCTTGCCATGCAGTGTGGACCCCCTCCCCCAAATTATAAACTTCAAAACTGAGCAGTAAATTCTAATGTTTTTCTTTAATTTTTGTAAGACCCCCTCTCCCCTGTGGTGAATGACTTTGAGTGGGCTCAGTTGTGACCATTCCTCTTATAGTTACAACAGCTAGATGTGCTTTGGGTAGTATTCACACCCACATTCAATTAACATAACCCATGTTCAATCTGTCAGCAAATGCTATAGGTTTTGTGTTCCCCCCAAAACAGACTAGGAGTCTCACCACCACCCCAGCTCTTAGCCTGATCTCAGCCATCACCAGGTTACACGTCACCTCTCTTCAGGTTACACATTGACAGCCTGTTACCCTGCTTGCCAATCTACTCCCCTCAAACAATCTGAAAAAAACTAACAAGCTGATCTGCCTTGATCAACTCTGTCCCATCCCCATGGCTGGCTCTGGTCTCATCTCTTCAGCCAGTACTCCAGGCCTGTCACTGGCTACTCCCCCTGTTCTTTTTTTGTTTTTTAATGGTCCATATAATGACATATTATATGTACTTATCTGTTTATTGTTTGTCTGCCTCCATGACAAGGACTTCTATCTGCTTTTCTCAACTAGAATGTGACTTCTATATGGGAGTTTCTTGTGTCCACTGCTGTATCTCCAGTGCTTAAAAGAGTTGAGAGATACCGAGTATCTATTGAGTGAATTGAAAGGGGCCTGTAACAAAAAAGGTACCAGGTTTCACCAGTTTTGTTTGTTTGTTTATTACCTCCTTGGGACTCTCTTAATTATAGTTACCTATCCCAAACTTCTGAAGTTTCAAATTAATTAAAAAGGGACTTACACAGTTAAAAAAAGTATTGTCAATATCTCATATGATAAAAACTATTCAATCTTTCAAGTGATAATTGCTGTAACAGAGAACTGTCTGTTGTAGCAATATATTTTAATGATTCCTGAGCAAGTAGTATGATTAAATTAAGAAAACAGGCTCTTTAACAAAGAATTTGTTAAACAAGGTCTTGAATTTATTAGACAAGGTCATAGTGATTTGGAATTCTTGCAAAATGTATCTGGTATCATAGATATTTATGCAGTTTCACTATTATGCTGTTTTACAGGTTAAGATTTCAAAGAAACAACAAAAAAACTTGGTTTTTTTTTTTGTCCAATTCCGCAGGATTTGAATTCTGACTGGACTACACAATTCAACTGTTGCTGAGAGAGATCCCATGGTATCTTGCAGTGCAAGAAATAACCTGTTAAAACTTGTGTTTATTTCAAGAATGATAAATCTTGGGGTAAGATTGGGGCTCTTAGAAGAGTAACAGCTGGTATCAATCCCAGTTAATGTAACATCTCTACATAGGTTGAGGGTGTGTTAGGCAGTTCAGTGACTTGAATCAGGTACTATGAAAAATATATATTCATCAGATAATAAACAACCTTTGCTTCCTTATATGTGGGTAGTCAGCCTAACTCTGTGGTGTGCTAGTTGCTCAGTCGCGTCTAACTCTTTGCAACCTCATAGACTGTAGCCCTCCAGGCTCCTCTTGTCCATGGAATTCTCCAGGCAAGAATACTGCAGCCTTAGCCACTCCCTTTGCCAGGGAAATCTTTCCAACCCAGGGATCAGACGCGGGTTTCCTGCATTGCAGGCAGATTTTTTTTTACTGTCTGAGCCACCAGGGAAGCCCTGGTGTATCAAACCTATTTCGTGTAAACATCTACTCTATTTAAAATTCTGCCCATGGCTCCATGATTAGCCTTAGATTCTTTTGTAAAGAATGCAATGCTGCTACATTTCTTCTGACGTGTACCTGATGTGTGGCATTGATTTTTTGCGGGTGGGATGGGGAACACACGTGCCTTTTCACCTTGGCTCTCACCTCTTTTCATCACATAGTCAATCTACATCAGCCTCCACAGAACAATGATGTGAGATGGGAGTGGAGGAGTGAGGAACTCCATCCAAAGAGAAGATGACACCTACAAAAATAGATAATCCTCTCCCTAGTCCAACAGCTATCACTCAACTCCCCACTAGCAGAAGTTTCTCATGGTCACTGATGGTGATACAAGAAAGAGCCTAAGTCAGAAGCTGCAGGCTAAAAGCTGTGTTCTTAGATTGCCATTGGATGGAGGCAAAAGCCCTCACAAGTGTATTAAATCTTCTTTCCTTAATGAACACTGAATGAGTAACTCATGAACATGAAGCTCTTAGTAAAAGCTCAATAAAGTTTCATTCCTCTTTAAATGATTTTTAGATATAGATATAGCCCTTTTATTTTCTAACTTTGGTATTCTTTCCTTTAGCAAAATAATACCTAAGAAGTGATTAACATTTTCCTAATGGTAACCAAAAGCTCCTGAAATGAGTACAATAGCAACCTCAAAGAGATTGAAACAAATTTACCCTTTATCAATTATTGAAGAGAAAAGACCATGAAAAAGGTCTGCCTGTATTTGTGTTTCTATTTGGAGACATCTTCTCTAAATCATGGAAAAAGTCATACACTAGAGAATGCATCTGCCTTACAGAAATTGCTAAAAAAAACCCACTATGTATTTTTTATATTACTGTGAATTTTAGACATTCCATAAAACACTTTCTTTTTTTGACGGTGCCACGTGGCATGAGGGATCTTAGTTCCCCCACCAGGGATTGAACTTGCACTCCCTACAGTGGAAGAAAGGCATTTTCACCACTGGACCACCAGGGACGTCCCAAAACACGTCTGTTAAATAAAGTATTTAGACAGCTAGGAAAACTTGGATGCGAAGGTTACTGAAAATTAAGAAACTCTTATGGAAAAATTTATATATATAAAACTTCTATATAAATGGCTCAGCATGGTCTGTGTTTTACCTTTGGCAAAAGACAGTGTGTACATACACAGGCAAATGGGGAACCTAGACAGGCAATGTGGAGACAAAGTAGAGAATTTAGGTGCTTATCTGAAGAGGGGGAGGAGGGAGAACTCCCACTGAACTCCAGGGATTTTTTTGAAATCTGACTTATCTATATTGAATACTGACATTAATGGTAAACACCAGATAATAACTTGTCTCTCCAGAACTGAACTAACGTGTGTAGATACGCTTCAACAATTTCAACAACTGAGAATCTTGAAGGGAAGTCAGAACCGGAAAGGTGGAGTAGGAGGTATTAATCACTGGTGACTTTCCTATCATTCCCTTCCCTCGGGTATCATATATAGAGAGGCGCTGAGGCTCATACCCAGCTGCATCTCTGCACATCACCAGAGAAAGGAAGGAATGCAGTTTATTGTGAGGTTCCCACTCTCCTCTAGGTAGGAATTGAAGACATGTAAGTAACAAAACAACTCTCAATATCTGAAAACACACCCTTTCAGATGCTTGCTTTGACACTGTGTTTCCAGGAAGGGTGAGCAATGTAAGAATTACACTGTAAAGGGCCAGGAATTGAGTGGATAGGGCAGCAGTGATAAACCATAAAAGGTAGTAGAAAAATATGGAACATAGTGGGATCAAAGCCACTGCAGTAGGATCAACGCATTACCACTGCATTTTGCAGGCAAAGGACAGGTGAAAACTGTACTGACTTCGGAAACTAAAAAGCACTCCACGTACACGTTGCCAGGACAGAGGCAATTTCAGGCAACCTGGCCTACATAGAGGAATTAATTACTCTTTTCCATGAAGTGTTTTTTTCCCTGGATTTTTTTCATTCTCTGAGACGGAGTTAATTTAATGAGATCTCTGTATTACTAGAGGCTTTTATTCTCAGCAATTCCTGGACAAGTTAGGCCTTTAAAAATTTTTTTCATCATCTATTCTTCAAAGTGCCCAAGGCATTTTAGACTAACTTCATATGTGTCCAGTTTTCAGAGGGGGAAATTAAGCATCTTTTCATTACCAACTTGGTTTGGGAAGCAAAAGAAATTAAACCCACCTCCAAGTAAAGCCATGTCTGTTTTTCCAACAGTTTATAGCTCTCCTCTTCCCAACCCCACTTTGTACTCCTAGAGAGAAAAATAGGCACGCCCTAGGGTGAGGATGCGGTTGGTTAAGGAGAACTTTTGATAGGCTTTATCAGAGATGCTCTGTAAATATTTGGATGACTAGCGAAAAGGATGGGGTGGGCGAGCCGCTGCTAGGAACCGGGGAAGATCTGAGTTCCCGAATTCTGGAACTGATTTGCCTCCGGACACGTCATTAGCACTTTACTCATCTCATGATGGGGCTTCCTCCGCTCTCCCCACTCCACCCTCATTCTTGAGAAGTTTCGAGAACTTACAGAAGAGTTAGAAGTGCCAGTTAGGTACGGTAGGTAATTCCCAAGGCGCTCAGGTTTCCTTACAGTTTATACAGTAGGATTCAGCAAGTTCCAAAAAAAAAAAAAAAAAAAAAAAACCACTGCGGGAGTGGGTGTTGGAGGGGAAATTAGATTGATACAGTTAATTCAATTAATCATTTGCTCTTCTTTTTACTATTTGGCACACAGTCCATCTCCCCCACCCCCCGTCCCCCGCCCCCTGCCGCTCTCCCCCTCCCGCTTCCTTCCCAGTGGCGGAACTCGGACCTGCTCAGGGTTAGACTAGAGAGGATCGGAAGGACTCCTTTGAGCAAACCTTTGCAAATCGCCAGGGCTCAGACAGCGCAGGAGCCCCGGGCGAGCCGGGCGGATGCTAAGATGGCAGGAGGCACCCCGCTCCCGCCGGGCCCCAGGCCCCCGTCCTCCTTCCGAAAGCTTTCATTTTTCTTTGCTTTTCAACCTTCTCTGGTGCAAATACTTCAAACTGCAGGGTCACACCAAAAATTTAAACTTAATAGTCTGTGGAGTTAGATCAGACAAAACCCCTACCGGACACGAAAACGCAAGGTTGTATTTCTAGCTAACAGAATGTGTGTTACCCATAAGAGCATGTGAGAAATTGAACCCTTTTAAATAACAAATCCGCGTTATCTTTGCCTACTGGCAGCACCCAGCGACTCAAAAAAGTTGCCCCAGAGGTCTGAAGTTTGTTACAGGATCGGACAAGCGGAAGATGGGGTGGCGTGGGGTGGGGGGAGCTCCCTCTAAGGGGCTGTTTTAAGACATTTAGATTCCTATTCTTTCTAGGAGCCCCTGCCTTACGAGACCTTTTGGAAAAACACCCAGGCATACACTCTTTCCGAGACTTCTGTTCTCCCTCTGTTCATGCTTTGTAAGTAACCATCACCCATTCAAGGGATTTCACCTCCTGAATTGCCAGCGTGGTCGAGTCAATGGTGGCTCTCTTGCGAGTCTCAAGATTTTTCCATAGTGCTGCTAACATAAAGTAACCCTTTACTGTGGCTTTAAGAACCTCAATATCACAACTCTGATTTTTATACCTTTTGTTTACTGGGTAAAATTCTAGGAAGGAACCACGTGGAAGTCAAGTAACCGCAAGATCTTAACAAAGCACTTTGTTAGGAAGTTTGCTTTGCAAGGCTATAGAACATCAGTCAAGATTTCCATATGAAAAAGAACAAAGCGTAGAATTCTATAGCAAGCACGTTAAGCAAATTTGCACTTTGATTTTTGTATTGTCAGTCAAACCCCCAACGTAGGCCCCTAACCTCGCCCTCCCCCCCCCCAAAAAGTTACAAAGCACCTAGACTGTTACTGATCACCCCCAAAAGTAAAATTACAGTCTAAAATGGAAAACGAAATATCCAGTAAATTAGTTCTTTATCCTCATCAGAAAGATGTGAATCTTATTTACCTGTTGCATTATTAAAAGAAAAACTTTTCAGCAGTCAAAAAGTAAATACCGTAAGTTTAATTTTAACTTTAAAACTACAGACATCTTCAAGTTCATCATTCCCTTTATTGTGTCATATGAAAGCTACATTTAACATATTTAAAAACTTTAGAAAAGTTTCACTGCTAGAAAAAGACACGGTTAGGTAAAGTTCTTTTAAAAACTTACTCTTTCTCTTAAAAGAAGTGAAGTAGGCAAGCCAAGTGATTGAACTCCTCAGAGGATGAAGAAAGATGAAAAAGCAAGCCCAGGCACTCAGACCTGTCTATTTAAAGTTTAAAAGTCTGCTGCTGTTTGGTACTTTCCTCACTCCTTCCCCCTAATGAAAGAAAAGTGCTGATACCTCGTAAAAGCTTTTTTCTTACTTGGAGCACAGAGCTTTTAAAAGTTTCAAGCCACTGACTCAACAGGGAGGGAGGGGCTAGAAGAAAGGGGAGGAGAAGAGGAAAGGCGGGCAGGGGGGTGGAGAGCGGGCCGGAGAACGTGGACGGGTTGGGGAAAGAAGGAGTAGCCAGGTCCAGACAAAATTGTGCTGTAAATGTGCTGACGAGACGAAGTAGCAGTAGAGACGTGAGTGCCACTGCTTAAGTCACTGCTTACAAATACAATTATGGGTTTCAGTTAGTGCTTTTCTCACCAAAAGTTCGGGGATTAAAAAAAAAAAAAAGTAATGTGTTTTAGAATAATACAACCTTTTCTAAAAGTTTACTTACTGTAATATATATGTGTGCTGTAGTAAGTTAAAGTGGTGGAAAAGAATATAGCCAGCACAGACTTTGTTTCCTACTGGACAAAGGTGTGTGAAGTTAAAGGTGGGTGGATGTGAGTGAGTTCTTTCACCAGCGAATTCCTTTCTTCTTAGTTTAAGTAGGGACAACGAACAAAGGAAATGGAGATGGGAGAGAAATTTCAAAAAGGAACATTTCATGGTGATATACCCATCCCAAATCCACCCTCCAACCTCATGACAGCTTTGAATTTTATTCTTTACTGCAGCTTATTGTTTTATAAAACAATAGATATAACTACTTTATATGTAATACATTTTGACTATGAAGATCTAGATGTCTGACCCCTACCAGATCTCCAGGGAACTGAAAATTTATACTATCTCAGCCGCATTCGTGCCAACTCACAAAAAATGAAATCTCTTTTGTAGTGAAATAGCAGGTTATTTTTTTGTGAAATACACATGTTAAGTTGACATTGAGTGGGTCCCGAAACTATCAACTTTTCTTGAGACCATCTGCCTTTTTAAAGCCCACTGGATAGTTTTCTGCCTGATGCCCCCAGAGCTCCACATACAGTTTTTATGTGCTTTCCCACCACTTCCAGGGTCCTCCCTCTTCAGCCCTCTGGCTTAGGATTTATAATAGCCTGAGTCATGTGGCCTCAATCTTAGAGTGGACAGATTCTTTGAGGACACTCCAGATGCCATGCTAGAGGCTGTGGCAGGACACTTCCCATAAACTGGCTTCAGTGATGCTCCTGAGGCTGGGCAGGGAATTCTCTGGAAATTATTGGCCATTATTATCTGGAAACAAGGCAAACTGATCCAGCTTTAATACTCTTTACTCTTTTGTCACTAGTACAAATATTAGAATAAAAGATGATCGCAAGTGTTTTCTGATAGATATCCTCCCCTAAATTTCATTTCATTAAAATAAAACACCTTAATAGGTGTTACTAAAACATCTTCTGAAATGTTGTAGCATTAAGACACAGTTTTGCTCTCTTATTTGCTGACCATGCTATTTCTAAGGGTACGTTTTTCTTTATGTTAAATAAAGGGAACAAAGAAGTAGAAATAATAATCTGATTTTCAAGTCTTCAAGATCAGTAGTCCATGACTATTGCTTCAGTCTTATATTCGTATTGTCCTTTCCTTCAGATGAGTCTGTTTGGTCCTAACTAAAAATTACTTTCCTTGATTCAGAACACATTCATGAAAATATGATTTACTCTTTTTATTTTAAGAAAATATGCTTTCCCTCCCTCTTAAAAAAAGGGAAGAAATCTGTGCTTCTTTTAATTTATGTAACTATTTGGCTTATTTTTGTAAAAGGATTTATCAAGTACACTTATTACTGAAATCATCCACTTTATGTTTTAAAATTTCCTAAAATGCTAATTCAGAATTAGTTACATTAAGGAAAAGTTGGAATTGGCTATTTTACAGCAGGGTTTTTTTTTTTAATGAAAAATTATGTTTATTTCTGATTCTGTTTTGTTAGATGTATAAAAAGATATTGTTATCTAAATGTTTTGGTTCCTTTTCTTTTCAGTCTGTTGCTTATGTGACCAACTGCAAAGAGAAAGAAAGAACCTCTTTGTACCAAATTAAGTTACTCATGAGAATCACTTGAACCATTTTCTAAGCCCAAGAGATTAGTTATAGCATTAGCCAGTAATTAAATAAGTTCTCTTAACATATGGACTGTATTATATCTTTTATTTCTAGAGTGATTGCCACAAAAATCATTCATGAAAGAGATGAAGACATCCTATGTGATCCTCTCTTCTTTTGAAATAATACCACCAAGATTTGATCCTATGAGTAATAGAGCTCAGAAAGAGCTAGGCCACTGAGCCTTGACCACAGTTATCTTTCATGGACACCTGAAGCTTCTCCAAATGTCTAGTAGCAATTCCTATTATATTTCATACTGTAGCAGTGCTGGTGAGTTATATTTTGACCAATAATATATTTTCTATAAAGTATCCCATTTATCTGACCTTAGAAGTTTATCTCCATTGGCATCTTTTGCAAAAATTGTGGATAGATTTTTTAAACGTGTTTTCCTCAGATTCTCAAAAATACCATTTCATTAATATAAACACTGACTTTACAGAACTATATATTCTCTGATTTTCAGGCCTTGTCAATGCATAAGAAATGGATGTGGCCCGATTTGCTAGGCTATACTGCCCTATGAGGGATGAGAGGCAGGCATTGAGAATTCTGTCATCTGCAGAGTTCTTTAGGCGCCACGATGAGCCAGGCTTTGGACTCTGTTTTACCCATGTTGCACAGTGATGAGCATGATATTTTTCAGAATCATGAGAAGTATTTCTTAATGTGAAAACCAACTGCATTTTTCTAATTTTTACCTTTGTTTCGAAATAGCAATTTTTGAAATTTTAAGAGATGAACGGATTAATTTTTAAGGCTTTTAAGTGCTTATCTCACACCAACTCTCCCACTTCAGTGAGTAGCGTGAACATTAAAAAACAATTGATTGCCATAGATTGAAGACTAGTAAGGAGAATATTGTAATGGTACAGGAGTGAATTATAAGAACCCGAGGAACCTGAATTAGGGGACTAGGAGTCAAAAAGGACCAGAAGGTACTCGTCCTTTCCAGCCCTAGAACTTGATGACAGATTGAATTGGGAGGACAAGGGAGAGGAATGTGAAAACTGATTTTGGAGTTTTGATTGGGAAAATATTACTAACACAAAAAAGTAAGTTGGTAGGAAGAACTGATTTGCTGAAAGAGATTTAATGATTTCAGTTTGGAAAATTTAGTTTGAAGAACTGAAACATCTTGGTGAAGATACCTGACTGGCAGTTTAAAACATGGGTTGTGAAGTTCAGGTTAAAAGTGTTGTGAATTTGGATTATATTCATAGAATTGATATTTGAAACCACAGGTACAGGTAATATAACTAAGAGGTAGGCTATAGGCAGTGGACCAAAAAGCACGCACAGACTCAGCGGATTTCCTCCTTTAGTGTAGGCAAAGAAAAAGAATGAAAGAAGAGGCAAGGTGGAATCAGGTAAAGGAGAGTGGGCTTATTTGTGAGGAAAATATCACCCTGGTACTTGGGGCAGCCTTAATTTTGCAAAGGGAGTGGGTTTAGTTGCTAAGTCATGTCCAACTATTGCGACCTCATGGACTGTAGCCCGTCAGGCTCCTCTGTCCATGGAATTCTCCAGGCAAGAGTACTGGAGTGGGTTGCCATTTCCTTCTCCAGGGGATGAAACCCTGGTCTCCTGCATTGCAGGCAGATCCTTTACTGACTGAGCTACCAGGGACTGCTTGAAAAGGGCAATTACTCCTTTAAATTGAGAGTGAATGCAGACCATAAAGGGAAAAAAAAAAAAAAGTTTTAAAGTGGAGAGTGTGTGCTTTAGGAAGCTAGAGTTTGAAGATAACTTCTCAAATAAGGTAGATGAGGTTATCAGCTGCCTCCGAATAGAACAGATTGATCAGAGTTGAAGTTTGCAGTACCTCTGCAGGAATACGAAGTCAGCTTTAGAAGAATAAAAGGATTATCTAAAACTGGGCCCCGGCTGGGGGCAATGTCTGGGATGATTTTGTATTGGATTAAGATAGCATTGTCAGATGGATTTCCTTTCTTTAACATCAGTAATTCTATCCAGGCACCAAATTTCTGTTTTATCTAATATTTATTGGACTGAAAGGAAGAAGTTAATTTGCAACCTCAAAAGTATGCATATTCAGAAATACTCTACCTAAACTGATAAATCTAGCTAGAAAATGTGTTCTTAAAGTGACAGGTGGTCAATCATATTTTCCTTGGAATAGTGTAGATTTCCCAGCATTTTACTGACTTGTGCTAGCATCCTTTTTCAATAGATAAATATTTCTGGGGTCTGACAATGTACTTCAGAACTCCAGAGTATTCACTTAACTGAAACTTGGTTACCATTTACTTATCTGTCATCCATGTGAGTGATTTAAAGATAAAAGATTGTCTCAACCTGGGTAAAATCTGAACTTATTCTGTAGCCTACACCTGTTTCCAAGTCAATCTTACTGTGAGGCCGCACAAAGAAAAAGTATTTGTCAAAAAAAAAAAAAAAGACTTGTTTGTTTTGTTTAACAGGAAAGAATCCCAGCCAGTAGATAAATATGTCTTTGGCTCCACCTTCTGTACAGAGTGAAAATCAGCGTCTAATTCTTTGACTTTAAATTTCTTCACCCTTTTTTATTAAGCTTGGCTAATTTTTATGATCATTTCTCAATGTTTACATTCATTTATTCAGCAAATATTTATTTTGTCTCAGGAAGCATTCTGGTGAGGGTATTTTAGTTATGCAAGAAAGACAAAAACAGTATCAGGTTGAACTTTATTCAACCTGAGGCTCTGGCTTTTCTTTAACTGAACTTTGAAAAAGTAAGCACATAATGGTAAGAAAAATAATATTAGTTTGAGACCTTTTTTCAAAAAAACCTGTTCTTTTTCTCTATGTTGACCATGAAAGGAGCTTGCATTTTTTAGCACCCTATTAATGGTGTGCCCACTTTAAAAAAAATGAAAAACAAACAACAAAAATATTACCAGAAGCAAAGCTGGAGGTTTTGGATCTGAAACTCTTGATTTTGCACATAGGTTAGTTCTGATTATATTAGAAAAGACAATGTGGCTTTTGAATGGACTGACAATTAATTGTTTGCTCTAACAGTTTAAGTCAGCTAAATATCATCTTCCAAATATTATAATATTTTAGGATGAATAGAATAAACATTTATTTTAGGACAAAGTAGAATAAAAATTGCAAATCATTCAATAAAGGAGTTACCTCATTAGCATAATCATTCGCCATGACCTTATGTTTGGCTTTGTAGTAGATGCGGTAGAAATTTGGAGAACATAGAGACCATTTTTAAGTCCACGTGATTTCTTTATGTGCAAAAAGTTTGCAAACAATCAAGAACATGAACAAACATATAATTATAATAACAAATGTATGAACATACGTAGTTGTTGAATTGATGCCAAGAAAAAGAAAAGACTTAACGTTGCTTCAAAAGTCAGCCAAGATTAAAATTCCCAAATAAAAAAAAATATTTATATGCTTGGTTAAAGCACCACTTACCAAAGTCGTTAAAATGCCTTTCTGTTGTATGTCTAAGTCTCCTTGGTGCACAGGAAAAGGTACCTATGGACAGCTTTATACATCTCCTTTTAGCCGTCACAAAATTTCATAGAATTTTATTTAGAATAGCATGAAGCAACACAGTTATCTTTAAGGCATCATGCTTCCTAGTAATTATAAATTTTATATGTATTGAAAAGTAATTTAGAACACATAGCTCTAAGAATGACAAAATTTAAAAACCCCAGTTGATTTTTAAGAGAGACTCCTATTTTCTTAATAATTATTTGCTACTGGAAATGAGTAGTAGGTCTCAAGTGGTTACTGATATAAAAACAAGATCCAAATCTGTCATAGCAGACTTAATATGTTTGGAAGGTTTATGTGACTTTTTTAATTCTTGGAGATTCATGTGGTCACCTATAACAAAACCCTTGAGGTCAAGGTCAGCCCAATATAAAGTCAGAATATTATCACCCAGTGAAGTATAGGTTGCTGCTGCTGCTGCTAAGTTGCTTCAGTCGTGTCCGACTCTGTGCGACCCCATAGACAGCAGCCCACCAGGCTCCGCCGTCCCTGGGATTCTCTAGGCAAGATCACTGGAGTGGATTGCCATTTCCTTCTCCAATGCATGAAAGTGAAAAGTGAAAGTGAAGTCGCTCAGTCGTGTCTGACCCTCAGCGACCCTATGGACTGCAGCCCACCAGGCTCCTCCATCCATGGGGTTTTCCGGGCAAGAGTACTGGAGTGGGGTGCCATCGCTTTCTCCGGAAGTATAGGTTAAGGACATCCAAACTTCTTTCAGATCTATAGCATCTGACTTAGTCATTCTGTTTGGAGGCTGGATTTTCCATCATTAAGTTTGATTTTTGGACTAAGACACTAGAGTTTTTAAGAAGGTGAAAATGGAAGTGAAAGTATTTTTTGGAGAAGGTAAAACAAAAATGAACAAAAATTAGTTTACCATTGTGACTTACAAAGATAGTTTTAGAAGACTGAAGATATAAATTTTTACAGGAATATGCAGAAATAAAGGGCCTAGGAACTCACCTAAATTTGATCTAACTGACTTTTAGTTCTTTTTGGCGTATATTAGTGATCATCGCAAAAACCTGAGGGGTGTATTAAAGTTATTCCCTCATGACACTAGTACCAGCTCAAAGTAAAACAAGCCTTAGATCAAGTTTGACTTCATATTTAAATATTTATTTAATAAACACTTATTAGTAAGCAGACCCTAAACATTTCATACAGCTTGCTTTGCATTCTCTACAAAGTCCCAACTCTCTGTTCTTTTTAGGTGCTGAGACCACCACCTTGCATGAAAAGTTCTCTTAAAGCAGAAGTGACAATATTCCAGAAACTGCACTTGATTGTTATAGAAAGACTCAGCCACCGGATATCCTCCCAGCCAGTGACTGGGTACAGGGCCATTTGAGAGTCAAGTGACTAGTTTCTTAAACCCTATTCACACCAATCTTAAATTATAGCCAACCTACGAAAATTGAATACCACTCATTTCACCAAGGAGAGCCTGTTTCTACCATTAATTATGCTAATTAACAAATCATTAATTTTGTCAGTAAAAATCTGTATCTGACATTCAGGATGCAAATTAGAAAATAACTGGTGTTTTTCAAAGACATGAATACAGAAGCACTTGTAGTCTCCGAGGTTGCCTTTTTGGTGTATGTTTGCCACCCATGCCAAACCATGAATTCTTTATTTATTTATTATTTTAAATTTATTTTAATTGGAGACTAATTACTTTACAATACTGTGGTGGTTTTTGCCATACCTTCACATGAATCCACCATGGGTGTACATGTGTTCCCCAGCCTGAACCCCCCTCCCACCTCGCCTCCCCATCCCATCCCTCAGGGTCATCCCAGTGCACCAGCCCTGAGCACCCTGTCTCATGCATCGAACCTGGACTGGCAATCTGTTTCACATATGGTAATATACATGTTTCAATGCTATTCTCTCAGATCATCCCACCCTCACCTTCTCCCACCGAGTCCAAAAGACTGTTCTATACATCTGTGTCTTTTTTGCTGTCTCGCATATAGGGTCATCGTCCATCTTTCTAAATTCCATACATATGCATTAATATATTGTATTGGTGTTTTTCTTTCCGACTTACTTCACTCTGTATAATAGGCTCCAGTTTCATCCACCCCATTAGAACTGATTCAAATGTATTCTTTTTAATGGCTGAGTAAGGGAGATGGTGATGGACAGGGAGGCCTGGCGTGCTGCAATTCATGGGGTCGCAAAGAGTCGGACACGACTGAGCGACTGAAGTGAATTGAACTGAATACTCCATTGTGTATATGCACCCCAGCTTTCTTATCCATTTGTCTGCTGATGGACATCTAGGTTGCTTCCATGTCTTGGCTATTGTAAACAGTGCTGCGATGAACATTGGGGTACACGTGTCTCTTTCAATTCTGGTTTCCTCGGTGTGTATGTCCAGCAGTGAGATTGCTGGGTCGTATGGCAGTTCTATTTTCAGTTTTTTAAGGAATCGCCACACTCTTCTCCATAGTGGCTGTACAAGTTTGCATTCCCACCAACAGCATAAGAGGGTTCCCTTTTCTCCACACCCTCTCCAGCATTTATTGTTTGTAGACATTTTGATAGCAGCCATTCTGACCAGTATGAGATGGTACCTCATTGTGGTTTTCATTTGCATTTCTCTGATAATGAGTGATGTTGAGCATCTTTTCATGTGTTCTTGATTAAGTAGCCAGACTCTATATGTAACTCTATATGTAACAACCAACCAACACACACATTTATGGTACTGCATCTTTGGTAAAATTTTTAAAAGTAAATTACAGACATAAAACAGGGAAACTGTGTACTGTTTATGTAGTGCAATTTAGTACATTGGAAAATGGAATTAGCTCCTGGATTCCTGATGTTAAGAAATGGAAGCAAAAGCCGTGAGATGAAAGAAGATGCCGGAAGAATTGGAGCATTTTAAGAATGTATAGGGATATGAAATTTAACAATTTTACGTTTAAATGGCCCCATCTCAAGTTATGTGCATGCATGCTAAGTCACTTCAGTAGCGTCTGACTCTTTGTGACCCTATGGACCGTAGCCACCAGGCTCCTCTGTCCATGGGATTCTCCAGGCAAGAATACTGGAGTGGGTTGCCATGCCTTCCTCCAGAAGATCATCCAGACACAGGGATCAAACCCACATCTCTGGCGCCTTCTGCATTAGCAGGCAGGTTCTTTACCACTAGTGCCATCTGGGAAGCCTTCAAGTTATGTATCTGCCCCTAAATATGGCAAGAATATTTTAAATGCTTTTAGTATGAAGTTAATATGTGTTCTTAATGCTTCATAATGCTTTCTAAATATTTGCTTCATAAGTAACTTGAATCCTACATCATGTGAAGTTCAAATTTATTCATATTCAGTGGGATTTCCTTTATGTTTTACAGTGACCCTCTTCAGCCCACCCTGGCAACCCTGTCAATTTCCTGGCCCTGGGCCACTCATGTTGAAATACTGGTAGGAGGTTGTTATCACCCAACATGTGATCTGGCAAGCAGCAGCAACTAGGTGTGTTCAGTATTCTCCTGGCAGTCCTGTTTTATAAAATTTCCAGTCACAACAGCAACCTTGATATGTTTGGGAGGTTCAGGTGACTTTTTTAATCTATTGGAGATTCATGTAGTGTTAGATGGATTCATTCCAATTACCAATTTCCCTTCAATAATTTTAATAGTTCTTTTATTTTCATTCTTGAATAAAGTACAAATGGATTTTAACTATTAAAGTTCAAAATATTAACATGTGGAAAGTGAAAGAAATCATTATGATTATTATAGACAATAGAAATTTCTTAAATCTAAGACATTAATAGAAACAATGGATTTACACAGATGTGATTCTCCTTATATGAATACTTTTTATAAAGAGTTTCAATAATTTTGTTGGCTTTTTATGAAACAGTTTATCCATTGGGGAAAAGATTACCAAGGTTGTCAATCAGACTTTTTGATTATACCCATCTATAAGAAAATAGCATATTGTGTATTTAGACTAAATTCTAAAATATTGTCAGCTTTAGTAGACATTTTCAATGAATTGACCACTAAACCAGGTAGGACATAAAATCAGTCTTTATTTTAGACCTTAATTAGGCATTGAAAACTAATTTTAGATCAAGAAACATTTATGGAAAGCCTATTATTTCTTTAGTAGTTCTTTGTAATTCTAATTCTAATTAAATGTTTAGAGATATTTAATTCTCCTTTAATTAGAGGTAATTCTAAGATAAGCCCTTTGTTTGGGAGGTTTTCAATGTCCTTAACAATGAAGACATGCCAAAACCATATTACAAAGTGCTTGATAAACTTTAAAATTTAAATTAGTTAATAATTTTAATATAAGTCTCCATAAAGATATATAACTGTGCTATTCATATCATAAATTATAGGATCTACTAAAACAATATAAAATTGTCCAATAGTTTTATCATGAGGCAGGATGAGCTGGCAATGTTTAAAGATTTTTGATGAACATACTCTTCAAACTGTCAGTTTATCTCCTATCTGTATGTATAATCTTATTTGGAAATGATATAAAAAAATTCTCATTTGAGACCCTTCCTGAATAGGAGACCCTTCATAATAATGGCCTTTTTGTCCAGCCCTCACTGTGTCCTCAGCCTCTGAGTGAATGAGTCTGAATTCCAGGCTAGAAGTTAGAACTCTTCCTTTGCCACTTACTTGCTATTTAATTTTGCTTTGGATAATTCTTTCTGTCTCTTGTTTTATTCCAACTTCTTAATATGTAACATACTTAAAGAAGAAGGAACATATACCAAATGTGCAGTTTGAAAGATTTTTGCAAATAAAATACACCTGTTTAACCAGTGTTTATCAAGAAATAAAAAATTACATCAATAGCATCCCCATAGCTTTCCTCGATGGAGTGGCACCCCACTCCAGTACTCTTGCCTGGAAAATCCCATGGACGGAGGAGCCTGGTAGGCTGCAGTCCATGGGGTCACTAAGAGTCGGGCATGACTGAATGACTTCACTTTCACTTTTCACTTTCATGCATTGGAGAAGGAAATGGCAACCCACTCCAGTATTCTTGCCTGGAGAATCCCAGGGACGGGGGAGCCTGGTGGGCTGTCATCTATGGGGTCGCACAGAGTCGGACACGACTGACGAGACTTAGCAGCAGTAGCAGCAGCTTTCCTTGAAGACACTTCCTTTCATTAATACATGCCCCATAAGAGTACTCACTGTTCATTCTTTCCTATTTTTCTCCTGTCTTTAAATTCAATCTTAAAGAATGTACTTTTTTGTGTGTCTGGCTTCTTTCATTTTCATCCATATTCTTGCAGGCAGCCATAAATCATTCATCATTATTGTGTAATATTCCTCTGTATGTCACAATTTCTTTTCTACTGTTAATGGACCTTTGGGTAGTTTCTACTTTGATGATCCTCTGAACATGCTAGTACAGGTCTTTTGGGTTGTCTGTCATTTTGTTGGAGTTCTTTATTCTATGAGTCCTTTGTTAGATAAGTGTATTGTAAATAGCTTTTCTTTTTCTGGGTTGCCTATTCACTTGCTTAGTTGTTTCTTTTGATTACAAAAATATAGACGTAATATAGTCTAAATTATCCATTTTTCTCTATAATTAGCACTTTTTAAAATCTTTTAAGAAATGTTTGCCTACCTAACCAAAATCAAGAAGCTATTCTCTCCTGTTTCCTTCTAAAAGTTTTACTTACTTTTAGTTTTACTTTTACCTTCTAAAACTTTTGTCCACACAAAACCCTGAAAATCATTATTTATAGTATCCTTATTTATAATTGCCCCAAACCTGAGACAACCAAGATGCCCTTCAATAGGTGAATCAACATATGTACACAGTGATTCACCCATACAATTGAATATTAATTAGTGATAAAAGAAATGAGCTATCAGGTCACCCCAAGAAATACAGAAACCTTAAATGACTATTACTAAATGAAAGAAGACATCTGAAAAGGCTACATCTTTGTGATTCCAGCCACATCACATTCTGGAAAAGGCAAAACCGTAAAGATATTAAGGAGATCAGTGGTTTCCAGGGATTTGGGGGAGGGAAGAAGGATGATTAGGTGAAGCACAGGGCATTTTTAAGGCAGTGAAACTATTATACGTGAAACTGTAAAGTTAGATAAAGGATATTATGTCTTCTTTGAAATCTATAGAGCTATACTATGCAAAGAATTAATCTAGATTTAAATTATGTCTTTTAGCTAATAATACTGAATCAATATTGGTTCATTCGTTGTAACAAATTTACCATACTAGAGTGATGTTGATAGTAGGGGGAACTATGTGAGGGAGTTAGGAGTACACGGTGATGCTCTGTACTACTCTTTAATTTTCATGTAAATTTTTATCAAAATGTTCTAAAATAAATGTTTATTCATTAAAAAATTTTATTGGGTGGACATGGCTCTGCACTTTCATATGATTTTTAAAAATCATCATCTCCATTTTCATGTATACACAAAAGATTAATAATAAAAAAAGAACTGTTAGGATTTTGAGATGGCATTGGGATAGATCTATAGATTTTATTCTTTGTTTTGCCTTTATTTTCAAGAATATCTTTTACTGGATGTAGAATCTAGAGTTGACAATTTTTTTCTTTAAGCATTTTCTTTTTTTAATTTTCCAAAAGCCATATATATATATATATAATTTTATTTATTTATTTTTGGCTATGCTGGATCTTCGTTGCTGCTCAGAGGCTACATTTTGGTGGCTTCTGTTGTTGAAGAGCCCAGGCTCTAGGTGCATGGGCTTCAGCAGTTGTGGTTCTTGGGCTCTAGAGCACAGGCTCAGAAGTTGTGGCGCACAGACTTAGTTGCTCCATGGAACGTGGGACCTTCCCAGAACAGGGATAAAACACTTGTCTCCTGTGTTGTATCTCAGAATTGCTCATAATTGATTTTCTTTTCTATTGGCAATGTGTTCCATTTATCTGGTTTCTCATATGTCAGGCAAATTTTAATTATACTCTAGGAATTATAAATGGTAAGTTGTTGAGATTCTGGATTCTATTACTTTCCCCTGATGTGTGCTATTTGTTTTGTTTTAGAAGGCAATTATCTCATTGGGATTTGTGAGGATAAAATTGTTTTAGAGCTGGACTAGACCAGCTCTATGTTTATCTCCAGGGACATCTGGCAGTCTGGCACCTTATCTTGGCCAAGAAAAGGTCAGTGAGCTAACTAATGATTTATAATATTCTAAGTTCAAAGCTTCCCTGGAGACACCCAAGACTGGCTTGTTTATTGATAAATTACACCTGCCATGACCAGTTAAACTTTTGAGATTGGCTTTATACCCAGAAGAGCAGAAAAGGACTTTCTGGAAACTTTTGGGCAGCTCTCCTGAAACTAAGATTTATCAGAGAAATCTTGGCAATTCAACCCCAAGGTGAAATACGTATTCATTTGTGGATATAACAGACCCTGAGGAGCTGTGCCTAGAGGTTTCAAACACCCTCAGTGCTCGCTCTCTCTCTTTTTCTTTTTTTTACCTTTCTTCTCTTGCTGTACAATAGCTTTTGCCTTTAATAAAATTGTATATGAGTACATTCATCCTTTAGTATCCTTGGAGTATTGGCCCAGCAGATACCAAAATCCAATGCTACTCATGGACTTTATATAAAGTGACATAGTATTTGCACATAACTTACTTATATCCTCCCCTATACTTTAAATCATTTGTACATTATTCTAATACTTGATATAATGTAAACACTATGTAAATAGTTTTAAATACAATGTAAATGTTATGCAGATAGTTGCTAGCGCAAGACAAATTCAAGTTTTGCTATTTGGAACTCACTGGAATTTCTCTTTTTCTGAATATTTTTGATCCATGATTGGTTGATTCCAAACATGTGGAGCTCACAGATATAGAGGCCAACTGTGACCTCTGTGGAGTCTTGTAAATCCTTTCAATTATCAATCTATGCAAAATTGAATTGCAAACTTTGTTTCTTGGGTGGCAGCTTTAGTCTCCTTTCAGATGGATTACTATTGGCCAAGATGCTTTCTGTTTCACACATGTGTAATTAATGGGTCAAAGATATGTGTGGGAACAATTTCAGAGTCCCCTTTCTGATTTTTTTTTCCCCAAAATTTACCTGTTCTATTTCATGAGCAGACGGAAGAGCTTCAGTTTTATGACCTTCAGTTTTCTGGTTTACCTGACTATTTTCAATCGTGTCTTCACTGTTTTCAGCACCATTTGCACTTGGCCTCAGGATGAAAGTTTCAGAAAATGAGAACTCCACTTTTCTAGAGGAGTATGCTCCATCATAATCTATCTCTTTCTCTTTACTTTCTAGTGCTTTTGTTGTTGTTCAGTTGTGTCCAACTCTTTGCAACCCCATGGACTGCAGCACACCAGGCTTCACCACCTCCCACAGCTTGCTCAAGCTCATGTTTATTGAGTTGGTGATGCCATCCAACCATCTCATCCTCTGTCGACCTCTTCTCTTCCTGCCTTCTATCTTTTCCAGCATCAGGATCTTTTCCTATGAGTTGGCTCTTTGCATCAGGCAGTCAAAGTACTGGAGCTTCAGCTTCAGCATCAGTCCTTCCAGTGAATATTCAGGATTGATTCCCTTTAGTTAGGATTGACTGGTTTGATCTCCTTGCAGTCCAAGGTACTCTTAAGAGTCTTTTCCAACACTACAGTTTGAAAGCATCAATTCTTTGGTGCTCAGCTTTCTTTATGGTCCAATTCTCACATGCATACATGACTACTAGAAAAACCATAGCTTTGATTAGACGGACCTTTGTCAGCAAAGTAATGTCTCTGCTATTTACTATGCTGTCTAGGTTTGTCATAGCTTTTCTTCCAAGGAGCAGGCATCTTTTAATTTCCTTGCTAGTTACTATTGTAGTAGGTTCAGATTTTATTATTGTTTTCTGTGGAGGATTCAGTCTTGTTTGACCTTTTCCCATCATCATTAGAAGCAGAACTTCTCCCATGAAATTTTAAAAATATTGCCTTTTCCCGTAAAAAGGTGTTTTAAAACTAAAAATGTTACGTTTGTTTGTTTGGTATATAAGATCTATTATATATCTTGAGCTAATGAAATGTTTAGAACCAGAGCATTAAAAAGAGAGGCTGTCTCATGTTAAGAATAATCATGAATTTTTTTTTTAAGACCAGGATGGTCAGAAAAATTATCAAAAAAATAAATAAAAGTTTCCCGTCACCACCCCAAATCTTTATCAGTTGATTGTTAATTATAACTCAGTGGTCTGATCATGTATTTGACGCTCTCACTGAAGTCCTGGCATTATTGAACAATGACAGGTTGATGTCAGTGAAATCTAGAAAGAAAGATTGCTGTGTAATACATGAACATGATCCCTTTTTCCTTTCACCATGTTAATATGCTGTCTTATTTAATCATATTAATTCAGTTTGGCAAGCATTATATATCTATTAGTGCACCCCAACTATGGATTTCCCCAGGGGCTCAAGTAGTAAGGAATTTGCCTGCCAGTGCAGCAGACACAGGTTCCATCTTTAGTTTGGGAAGACCCCACATGCAACTAAGCCTGTGCACCAGTACTTCTGAGCCTGTGTTCTCAGAGCCCAGGAGTTGTGACGACTGAGCCCATGTGCCACAACTGCTGGAGCCCGTGCACCTAGAGCCTGAGCTCTGCAACAAGAGAAGCCACTGCAATGAGAAGCCTGCGCACTGCAACTAGAGAGGAGCTCCTGCTCACCACAACTAGGGAAAACCTGAAGAGCAATGAAGACCCAGCACAGACAAAAATAAATAAACAAAATTACATAAAAAAGAAATAAAAGATGCAAATTTGCATTAGTGTTCATTACAGCTATTCAGTTCAGTTCAGTTCAGTCGCTCAGTCGTGTCTGACTCTTTGAGACCCCATGAATTGCAGCACGCCAGGCCTCCCTGTCCATCATCAATTCCTGGAGTTCACTCAGACTCACGTCCATCGAGTCAGTGATGCCATCCAGCCATCTCATCCTCTGTCGTCCCCTTCTCCTCCTGCCCCCAATCCCTCCCAGCATCAGCGTCTTTTCCAATGAGTCCGCTCTTCGCATGAGGTGGCCAAAGTACTGGAGTTTCAGCTTTAGCATCATTCTGTCCATAGAAATCCCAGGGCTGATTTCCTTCAGAATGGACTGGTTGGATCTCCTTGCAGTCCAAGTTATATATAAAAAAAGCTGAGTGCCAAAGAATTGATTCTTTTGAACCGTGGTGTTGGAGAAGACTCTTGAGAGTCCCTTGGACCGCAAGGAGATCAAACCAGTCAATCCTAAAGGAAATCAACCCTGAATATTCATTGGAAGGACTGATGCTGAAGCTGAAGCTCCAGTACTTTGGCCACCTGATGCAAAGAATGGACTCATTGGAAAAGACCCTAATTCTGGGAAAGACTGAAAGCAGGAGAAGGGAATGATTGAGGATAAGATGGTTTGGCCACCTGATGCAAAGAGTCGACTCATTAGAAAATACTTTGATGCTGGGAAAGGTTGAGGGCAGGAAACAAGTGGGCAACAGAGGGTAAGATGATTGGATGGCATCACCGAATCAATGGACATGAGTTTGAGCAAACTCTGGAAGAGAGTGAAGAACATGGAAGTCTGGCCTGCTGCAGTCCATGATGTCGCAAAGAGTTGGACACGACTTAGTGACTGAACAACAACACCACGTTTACTTATGAATAATTTTCATTCCACCTGCTGGCTCAAGGGGAACAAAAGTTACAAAGTTGTCTGACTAAAGGCCCTTCTGGTTGGATTTTACGGCTTGCACACCCTGAAATTTCAGATCGTGAAAGGACGTTATTTGGGGAGGCAGTGCATCCGCACCTCCAAGGAGACTGCTGTGGCAGCTCTCACAAGAAGGCTGTGGGCAGAGGCTTCCAGCTTGAAACCTCCAATGGGATTGTTAACAGTAACCGTGGGATGTTTCTATGATGTCACAAAGCAGGCACCTTTGTGTGGCAATAGCCTGGGGTAGTTTTTGAGCAGGCCAGAGGGGAGGCACTGTACGCGTCTTATTTTTCCCATATAATGCAAAGCAAGAAAGTGACAAATGCTGCCTGTCCAAATAACTTAATGTGCATTATATCTGCCATTTATTGAATGCCAAAGACCATTCTTAGTGATTCACACACAACAGTTCACTTACTTGTAACTAAACCATATAGGATAGGTACTATTACACAGGAAAAGGAACATTTTTCTTTTCTTTTCTTTTTAACAAATGAAGAAACTGAGGCTTTGAAAAGTTACTTGACCTAGATCATACAGTTACTAAACGTCTGAGCTCATATTTGTACTCTGAATCCAAGGGGTTCATCATAAAAAATGAACAATTTTTACACTGTAACTGAATAAATAAATTTTTTTCAAGCTGGTCTCATGGTGGCTTTTTTTTTTAAGTTCTGGTGTGTTTTTAACATATATATTCTTGGGATTTCCCTGTCAGTCCAGTGGTTAAGATTCCATGTTCCCAATGCAGGGGGCACAGGTTGGATCCCTGATTGGGGAACTTAACATCTCTCATGCTACTCAGCAAGGCTTAAAAAAATATGTTTGTTTTTGGAAGTTGAAGGCACGGGGATACTCTATTAAGTGTGCATGCTAAGTCGCTTTAGTTGTGTCCGACTCTTCACAACACTATGGACTGAAGTCCGCCAGGCTTCTCTGTCCATGGGGCTCTCCAGACAAAGAATACTGGAGTGGGTTGCTATGCCCTCCTCCAGGAAATCTTCACAACCCAGGGGTCGAACCCACGTCTCTTTGTCTCCAGCATTGGCAGGCAGGTTCTTTACCACTAGCGCCACGATCTATTAAAATATCTTAAACTAATTCCCAATACCACTCTCCTTGCATTGATGCCAGCAGTTGGGGAATTCTGTCCTTCTAGCTAAACAAAAGTTATGACCTACCTAGACAACATATTAAAAAGCAGAGACATTACTTTGCCAGCAAAGGTCCATCTAGTCAAAGCTATGGTTTTTCCAGTAGTCATGTATGCATTTGAGAGTTGGACCATAAAAAAAGCTGAGCACCGAAGAATTGATGCTTTTGAACTGTGGTGTTGGAGAGGACTCTTGAGAGTTCCTTGGACTGCAAGGAGATCCAAGCAATCCATCCTAAAGGAGATCAGTCCTGAGTGTTCATTGGAAGGACAGATGCTGAAACTGAAACTCCAGTACTTTGGCCACCTGATGTGAAGAGCTGACTCATTTGAAAAGACCCTGATGCTGGGAAAGATTGAAGGTGGGAGAAGGGGACGACAGAGGATGAGATAGTTGTATGGCGTCACTGACTCAATGTACATTCGTTGGAGTAAACTCTGGGAGTTGGTGATGTACAGGAAGGCCTGGTGTGCTGCAGTCTATGGGGTCGCAGAGTCCGCCCGACACGACTGGGGGACTGAACTGAACTGAGCTGCATTTTCAATGCTTACCACTAGAGGGAGTGATCAGACCATGGAGACCAGCGGCAAGTCCACTAAGGAATTCCTTGGTCACCTCCTGCATTGGCAGCTGAAGTAGCCTGAGCAAGAGATTGGGGGGCCCTTTGTTAATAAAAACAGATGTCTTTTTGTTATCTGCAGGAGATGATTTTGCAATTCCAGTAAAGAGAAGAGCCAAGTTGTGGAGCCTTGACGTGAGAGAGGCTAATACGCTTAGTATTCTAGATTTGATCTTCTGCACTGTTCAAATTTTAGACTAGACAATTCTTCATTCTTAGGGGTTGTCCTGTGCATCATAAGATACTTCGCAGCATCCCTGGCCTCTTCCTGCTGTTGTTTAGTCGCTAAGTCGTTTCCGACTCTTTTGCAACCCCAGGGACTGTAGCTCACCAGTCTCCTCTGTTCAAGGGATTTGCCAGGCATTTATTATTTCCTTCTCCAGGGGATCATCGTGACCCAGGGATTGAACTTGTGTCTTCTGCATTGCATGTAGATTCTTTACTGCTGAGTCACCAGGGAAACCCCAGCCTCTACCTACTGCTGCTGCTACTACTGCTGCTAAGTCGCTTCAGTCGTGTCCGACTCTGTGCGACCCCATAGACGGCAGCCCACCAGGCTCCCCCATCCCTGGGATTCTCCAAGCAAGAACACTGGAGTGGGTTGCCATTTTCTCCTCCAATGCATGAAAGTGAAAAGTCAAAGTGAAGTTGCTCAGTCGTGTCCGACTCTTAGCGACCCCATGGACTGCAGCCCACCAGGCTCCTCCGTCCATGCGATTTTCCAGGCAAGAGTACTGGAGTGGGGTGCCATTGCCCTCTACCTACTAGACATCAGTAGCACTCTTTTCCCTACTGTGAAAATCAAAAATGTACAGACATTGCCAGACGTCCCTGGGGCAAAATTGCCCCTAACTGAGAACCACTGTCTTAGAGATCCAAACTTTCCTGAAGACTTGAGTCCTCAAAGATAAATAAAATATTTCTTTTCCCTGGTGACTGGGAAATCTGGGCTGCTTCTTGGTTTGGGTTCCTCAATTCAAGGCTATGCATGGAAAAATGAGGTTAGTCCCTGTTTATAAAAGACATATGGATAAAGGACAGCATATATTGTAATACCTATCAAAGTGGCTAAGAATGCAAGAAACAGTTTGAAACTTTGCAATTAGGGAGAAAAGAGTAAGAGTTGAATCCAGAGGGGTTACAGAGATGATGTTAGGCAAGAAGGAGTTATCAGATTCAAGAAGCAAAGCCCAAGCAAGCAACAACAAAAAGGATGCAAAGCATTCCACAAGGGAGAACTCTTAAGAGACATCTGTGTGCACAGTAGAGGACTAAGTTCTTTGAAGAAATTCAAATGCTTGTCCTACAAGCTTGCTTTTCCAGTATTTTCTGTCTTACTTGCTAGTACTATTCTCCAGGGCTAGAAGCCCTGGAGTCATCTTTTGCAGTCTCTCTCTTTCAGGAAGGAAGTGATTTAAATAGGACTTTGCCTATCTATTAGACACATTCTTGACGCACAGAACCTAGCTTATATTGAGAGTTGTAGTGAACACTCTGCACAACCCAGTAGGCTGGCAATAACTTACTTACTTGCAGCATGAAAGTGAAAGTCACTCATTCATGTCCAACTCTTTGTGACCTCATGGACTGTACAGTCCATGGAATTCTCCAGTCCAAAAATAACCCAAAAAGTTTAGTCAAGAGGAAAAATACATACACAAGAGGAAGCACCAAACTTGTAGAGCAAATTAATCCAAAGCCCCATGTGTTATATAGAGGTTTGTAAACTGTCAAGAGCTCTGTTTTTATCAAAAGTATTATCCATGGGTCCTGGGTCTTGACATCCACAGGCCAGTTATTGTTTCTCCTGGTAGGCTCAGGTCTTCCCTTTGGTGGACAGCTATCCATTCAGTTCTCCCTTTGCAGAAAGGATAGCTTAGACTTAAAGGAATTTAATCATAGGATGGTGCCTGTGCTTGCCTAGATTACTTTTGTTAGATGAAGTACCCATCTACAGGGGCTCAGAATGTTAACTACTAACAAGTAAAAAATATGCCCCCCCCCCACCACCTTCTGAGAACATTGCTCCAACAAGTCATTTGAACAAGAATCTCCATTTCTGGCTCTTCTAGAGAACATGATCTAAGGTTCATTGATTGCATACTCAGAGCTATCAAGACCACATATTGCATTGATATCTTTCCCACATTTTTCAGAAAAATAATGTCCCAGCATCCTAATCACAGATAACTCTTCTTTTTTGGCTGCACCATGATCTTAATTCCCTGGCCAGGGATGAAACCTGTGCCCCCTGCAGTGGAAGGAGTTTTAACCACTAGACTGCCAAGAAGTCCCACAGATAAGTATTGTCCAGTTGTTTTGAAGTCACCACCCTTATCTTATTTTAAACTTTTATTTAAATTCAGTGTTATCAATAAGTCCTTGGGATAAAGAAATGTAATAGAAAGACCTCAGGACTGGTATTTGTAGAATGGTAGAATATGACAGCTGGACAGGATCTTAGAAATCATCTAGCTGAGCTTTTTACTTTACAAATGAATTGCTTGTGGCCCAAAGACATGATCTTCTCAGGGCGATACAGTTAGTGAGTGGCAAAGCGGGAACAGAACCAGGTTAACCGGGTTTCCAATCTTCCATTGCAGTGCTCTCTCCACACATCTCTGTTTCTTGTTAGTGACTTTGCTTACATGAGGGAATCTCAAAAAGTGGGTGCTATGCAGGCAAAATGGAATAAATATCTTTTAAGCACTCAACATCCAAAAAATATCATTTGAATAAATTTAAGAACAATATGACTATAAGATGCCTACTATAATACATAGATTTTTACTTTTTATTCTTCTATAAAAATTAACTGAATTTCCTTGCCAAGGATAAATACATTAATAAGACAAGATCCCATCTTCAGGAGGTGTTGGGTCTAATGTTATAGGCAAGCTGTGGAACCAGAGAGAAGTGGTAATTAATCTCACCTGGCATCACCTGGGAACGGTTCCCAGAGGTAACATTTGAGATAATTCTGGAAGAGCGAGCAGAATTTTGATAGGTAGAGAAGAGAGACCAAAAGTACAGAGACTGGAAAGTCTGGGGCATGGAAAGCCTTCCAGCATGGCTGAAGTAGGTACATCTCAAGAAGAGAGTCCCGGAGCTTGACAGTTTGGAAGCGACTGCCATGAAGGCTCTGGGATACTGGAAATAATGTTTTGTCGCTTGATTATAATGCCTCTCCATCCCAATTTTCATCTCCCCATAAATTGTTCTAGTCTTCTTTAGTTCTCATAGGATATGGCACCATGCTGAATGCCTTGTAATATACACTTAGAGAAGGGAAAAAGGAGAAGAAACGGGTACCTATCATCTTCTCTCTCTTGAAAACCTTTTTATTTTGTATTAGAGTATAGCCAATTAACAATGTCGTGATAGTTGCAGATGCACAGGAGAGTGACTCAGTCATACATATATACACTTACCCATCTCTAAACTCCCCTCCCACCTGCTGCTGTCATCTTGATCTCCTTTCTTGGGTGTTAATGAAGAGAAATGAGACCAAATCAGGAGATAAAACTGTTGCTTCGACAAAAAGGCTAAACTGTCAGTTCCTTAATTAATGAGGAAAAGAAACTGACATAGTGACCTTGTACGATTACTATTAATTATTGCTATTGCTACTAAGTATGTAAGCACTTTGTGCTCAGATGCTCAGTCATGTCTGACTTGTTGTGATCCTGTGGACTGTAGCCTGCCAGGCTCCTCTGTTCCTGGATTTCCCAGGCAAGAATACTGGAGTCGTTTGCCATTTTCTCCTCCAGGGAACCCAGGGATCGAACCTGTGTCTCTTGCATCTCCTTCAGCTACAGGAGGATCCTTTACCACTAGCTCCCCCTGGGAAACCCCACGTAAGCACCTTGCTGCTGCTGTTGCTGCTAAGTCGCTTCAGTTGTGTCCGACTCTGTGCGACCCCAGAGATGGCAGCCCACCAGGCTTCCCGTCCTTGGGATTCTCCAGGCAAGAACACTGGAGTGGGTTGCCATTTCCTTCTCCAATGCATGAAAGTGAAAAGTGAAAGTGAAGTTGCTCAGTTGTGTCCGACTCTAGCGACCCCATGGGCTGCAGCCTACCAGGCTCCTCCGTCCATGGGATTTTCTAGGCAAAAGTACTGGAGTGGGGTGCTATTGCCTTCTTCGGTAAGCACCTTGGAATTGCCTTATTTAATTCTCACAAATCACTCCAAGAGATATGTGACTGTAATTATCTCAGGTATAAAAATAAGAAACCTCAGGTATAGGAATCCAGTCACATGTCCACGGTCACAGAACTACCTTGACATGGAGCACTCTGAACAGTTTCATCTTTGACAGTAGGCTTCCCAGGAAGCGGCTGCTGAGAGTTAAGTGCTGGAATCCTGAGGGTTCCTTTTCTTCCTTCCTTCCTACCTTTCTTCCTTCCTTTCTTTCTTTCTAAAAATTTTGGCTGCCCTGGGTCTTCCCTGCTGCACACAGGCTTTTTCTAGTTGCAACCAGAGGGGTCTACTCTTCATTGTGGTGCATGGGCTTCTCATTGCCATAGCTTGGTTTTGTTTTTGTAGAGAACAGACTCTAGGGTACTGGCTTCAGAAGTTGCGACTCTCAGGCTTAATTGGTCCAAGACATGTGGAATCTTCCTGACAAGTGATTGAACTATGTCCCCTGCATCTGCAAGCAGGTTCTTATCCACTGTATCATCAGGGAAGTCCCTTTCTTTCTTCTTCTTCTTTTTAACTGAAGCCTGTAGCTCAAATGGTAAAGAATCTGCCTGTGATGCAGGAGACCAGGTTTCAATCCCTGGGTTGGGAAGATCCTCTGGAGAAGGTAATGGCAACTCACTCCAGTATTCTTACCTGGAGAATTTGATGGACAGAGAAGCCTGGCGAGCTACAGTTCATGGGGTCGAAAAGAGTTGGACACGACTGAGCGACTGACTAACAGACACACACACAGGCATAGTGGATTTATAATGTGTTAGTTTCAGGCATATAGCACAGTGATTCAGTTATACAAACACATGCACACATCAGATCAGATCAGATCAGTTGCTCAGTCGTGTCCGACTCTTTGCGACCCCATGAATCGCAGCACGCCAGGCCTCCCTGTCCATCACCAACTCCCTGAGTTCACCCAGACTCACGTCCATCGAGTCAGCAATGCCATCCAGCCATCTCATCCTCTGTCATCCCCTTCTCCTCCCACCCCCAATCTCTCCCAGCATCAGAGTCTTTTCCAGTGAGTCAACTCTTCGCATGAGGTGGCCAAAGTGCTGGAGTTTCAGATTTAGCATCATTCCTTCCAAAGAAATCCCAGGGCTGATCTCCTTCAGAATGGACTGGTTAGATCTCCTTGCAGTCCAAGGGACTCTCAAGAGTCTTCTCCAACACCAGAGTTCAAAAGCATCAATTCTTTGGCGCTCAGCCTTCTTCACAGTCCAACTCTCACATCCATACATGACCACAGGAAAAACCATAGCCTTGACTAGACGGACCTTTGTTGGCAAAGTAATGTCTCTGCTTTTCAATATGCTATCTAGGTTGGTCATAACTTTCCTTCCAAGGAGTAAGCGTCTTTTAATTTCATGGCTGCAGTCACCATCTGTAGTGATTTTGGAGCCCAGAAAAATAAAGTCTGACACTGTTTCCACTGTTTCCCCATCTATTTTCCATGAAGTGATGGGACCAGATGCCATGATCTTCGTTTTCTGAATGTTGAGCTTTAAGCCAACTTTTTCACTCTCCTCTTTCACTTTCATCAAGAGGCTTTTGAGTTCCTCTTCACTTTCTGCCATAAGGGTGGTGTCATCTGCATATCTGAGGTTATTGATATTTCTCCTGGCAATCTTGATTCCAGTTTGTGTTTCTTCCAGTCCAGCGTTTCTCATGATGTACTCTGCATACAAGTTAAATAAACAGGGTGACAATATACAGACTTGACGAACTCCTTTTCCTATTTGGAACCAGTCTATTGTTCCATGTCCAGTTCTAACTGTTGCTTCCTGACCTGCATACAATACACACACACAAAGTTTATCTCAGATTCTTTTCCCTTATAGGTTATTACAAAATATCGAGTATAGTTCCCTGTGTTATGAAGTAGATCTTTGTTGGTTACCCACTTTATATATAGTAGTGTATATATGTTAATTCCAACCTTCTCATTTATCCCTCCATTCTTCACCTTTGGTAACCATAAGTTTGTTTTCTATGTCTGTGTGTCCATTTCTGTCATGTACATAAGTTCACTTGTATCTTTTCTTTTTTTCTTTTTAGATTCCACATATGAACCATATATATATATTTTCCTCCGTCTGGCTTATTTCACTTAGTATGATAATCTCTAGGTCCATCCATGTTACGGGAGTATTTCCAAACAGAAGCTCAGTTCATGTGCCAAATGTACAGTGAGACGAAACAACCAAAACATCAGAGTTTGGAGCAAAGAAAGGTTTATTACAGGGAAAAGCAGGGAGAACAGGTGGCTCATGCTCAAAACCCCCAAACTCCCCAGTGGTTCATGGGGAGAAGAAGTGTTTTGTTGTTGTTGTTGTGCTGGGCCTTCCGTTGCGTTCTCCAGCAGGGGTGGTCAGGGGAGGGATGCTCTTGAACTGTGATATGTGGGCCGATTGCGGTGGCTTCTCTTGTTGCAGAGCACAGGCTCTAGGTGCACAGGCTTCAGTAGTTGAGGCAAACAGGCTCAGTAGTTTCGGCTCATGGGCTCTAGAGCTTGGACTCAATAGTTGTAGCACATGAACTTAATTGCTTTGTGGCATGTGGAATCTTCCTGGACTGGGGATCGAACTCATGTCTCCCGTGTCCCAGGAATGCTGTGCTCAGCCTGAAGCTACCATTCTCCACCTGGATGGGGGCCTTAGTTCCTACAGAAGAACTCAAAGATATTGTAACACATATTTCCTGTTACATATATTCCTGTATTTCTTGGGCTCTAATATTACTGCAGATGCTGACTGCAGCCATGAAATAAAATGACACTTGCTCCTTGGAAGAAAAGCTATGACCAACCTAGACAGCCTGCTAAAAAGCAGAGACATTACTTTGCCGACAAAGGTCCATCTAGTCAAAGCTATGGTTTTTCCAGTAGTCATGCATGGATGTGAGAGTTGGACTATAAAGAAAGCTGAGCACCGAAGAATTGATGCTTTTGAACTGTGGTGTTGGAGAAGACTCTTAAGAGACCCTTGGACTGCAAGGAGATCAAACCAGTCAATCCTAAAGGAAATCAATCCTGAATATTTGTTGGAAGGATTGATATGAAGTTGAAGCTCCAATACTTTGGCCATACTTTCTGATTTGAAGAACTGACTCATTAGAAAAGACCCTGATGCTGGGAAAGATTGAAGGCAGGAGGAGAAGCGAATGACAGAGGATGAGATGGGTGGATGGCATCAGTGACTCGATGGACATGAGTTTGAGCAAGCTCCGGGAGTTGGACAGTGAAATCTTGTGTGCTGCAGTCCATAAAGAGTCAGACACAACTGAGTGACTGAAGTGACTGACTGATATTCCTTGAGGAGGAAGCAAGATCCTGCCCCAAGCTTGCACTATTATTCTTGATGGCTCCTCCTTTCTTTCTGCATTCCCTCCCTTCCCTGATTAGAAACCATTTCAACCTGCCTTTTGGAACTCAGGGAAGGTCAAGCAGGCTAAATGAAGCCTATTTCCTACAAACAAGGAATGGGGGATACACAAAGATGTTTGTGCCTGGGAGCCCCACAGGGTCCTGAGCAGTTTCATGGCTTCTCTTTGTAAAAGAAAGCATGGGGAGCGGGGAGAGGAAGAGAGAAAAGCTAGATAGAAAAAGAAATGGAGATAAGAAGGAGAGAAACATTAAAAAGGGGCCCTGTTACCTCACCACCAAGCAGAAAAAGTCATGTACCCTGCAGTCTTCACCCCACATCTTGCCTATAAAAACCTCCCCTCAAACCATCGGGAAATTCAGGGGTTTTGAGCATGACTCACTTGTTCTCCTTTCTTGGTCCTCGTGATAAACCTTATTCTGCTCCAAACTCTGATGTTTTGATTTATTTGGCCTCACTGTGTATTGGACGGGATTCCCAGGTGGCTCAGTGGTAAACAATCCACCTGCCAAGCAGGAGATGCAGGTTTGATCCTTGGGGCAGGAAGATCCATTAGCAGAGGAAATGTCAACTCCAGAATTCTTGTCTGGAAAATCCCATGGACAGAGGAGCCTGGCGGGCTTTAGTCCATAGAGTTTCAAAGAGTCAGACATGACTGAGCAACTGAGCATACACAAGCACATGTATCAGATACATTAACTTACGTTCAGTAACAAAGATAGTAAAGATATGCTTTAAAAGCATTGGGTTAATTATAAATTATTATTCTACCAAGGTATACAAATATACAAATGTTACATCTCTCAATACATAATGAAAAAAGAAACTCTGAAGAACACACTTCGCAGTTTATTTTGATCTTTGTTTTACATAGACTTAAATTATAAAGTAAAACTCAAGACTGCCCTGTCAGTCCAGTGGTTAAGACTCCAAGTTTCCACTGCAGAGGGCACAGGTTGAATCCCTGATTGGGGTGGTATGATCCCACATACTGCAAAATAGCTAAAAAAAAAGATTATAAAGTAAAACTAAACAAAAAGATGACCTTCAAAGGAATGATCACAACCTTTGGTAACAGTGTAAACAACTTTTAAGAATTCATCATCTAAAATGATGCAAGAATATTTGTGATAAAATATCATTTACATTTCAAATCTATTAAAATTATTTTTCTGAAAGTAATATATTGAATTATTTTGAAATTCTCTCATCCATATGTATAATAATAATAATAATAAATTACTTCCAAAAACAATATGTTTTCCCCTGTGGATTAGCACTGGTAAGTTAAACTTGGCTTGGGAATGAAATGGGAAATACTAGATTTCAGGCAGAGGAAATTCTCTGCCTACACAGAGTGGATAAACACACATTACATTATTTACATATATTGTGTTTCTTCTCTCTCCAACTTGGGAAAACAAAGGCTATAAACTGTCTTTACTCTGTTAACAGGGAGTCTTCGTTCAGTGAACCTTACAGAGCACCAGGTGTTTTTCTCCTTGGGTCCTTAGACTGAAACTTAATTGTGCCACGTCACATCTGTTCATATTAATCACACTGCATTATTTTCTTTACAATGTGTTCTTCAAGATGATATGATTGATGTAACTCAATGTGATGGATCAAAAAGGTCTATCAGACATTACAGAAAATTTCAGAATCTCAGGCCTATAGGCCATGGGAGCTCTGTCTGAATAATTTGGTATGGAGTGAAATTTAGGAGGACAATATAGTTCACCAGATTAAGAATTTTTGACAGTGATTCTTGACAAACTACTTTCTGGTGATGAAGAAAAAGTATGAATAATTTGCTAGGTCAGAGTTAAGGTTAGGGAGTCCCTGTCCTGTTGGAAATCAGATAAATTTGGAAAGAAATACAAGTGGAAAAGAATTTTCAGTTGGAAGACTCAGCTTTGAATTCCTGCTCCTTATGTTACAGTTACACGATCTTAGAGAAATAACTTTAATTCTTTGAACCACAGTTCCTTGTCTGTATCATCTATCACACAGATCATTGTGAGAATGATAAAGAATATACCTAATAGGTTATAAACTACAAAGTATTAATAACAAGACCCTACAGCTTTGTTGACAGCTTGCACTGAATAGGAATCAAATCACCTCAAAGTACACAGCGAGAATAATGGTTAAAATAATTAGCTTTTTCTTTTTTTGCAATTAAAATTTTATTTATTAATTTTTGGCTCTGCTAGGTCTTCGTTGCTGCATTTGGGCTTTCTCTAGTTGTAGTGCATGAGTTTCTCACTGTGGGGGCTTCTCTTATTGCAGAGCATGGGCGGGGGTCATGGGCTTCAATAGTTGTGGTGCATAGGCTCAGTAGTTGAGTTTCTGGGCTCAGTAGTTGTGGCTATGGGCTTAGTTGCTCTGTGGCATGTGGGATATTTTTGGACCAGGGATCAAACTAGTGCTCCTTGTATTGGCAAGTGGATTTTTAGCCACCAGACCACCAGGGAAGTCCTCCCCCATTATTAACATCTTTCCATTAGTATGGTGCATTTATTAGAATTAATAAAACAGTATTGACATATTACTATTTAAAAAGTCTATGCTGTACTATGCTTAGTCACTCAGTCCTGTCTGACTCTTTGTGACCTCAAGGACTGTAGCCCGCTAGGCTCCTCTGTCCATGGGGATTCTCCAGGCAAGAATACTGGAGTGGGTTGCCATGCCCTCCTCCAGAGGATGTTACCAACCCAGAGCTTTAACCCAGGTCTCCTGCATTGCAGGCAGATTTTTACTAGCTAAAAGCCTATACATACATGTAAAATCTTCATTCAAATTTTCTTTGTTTTCACCAAATTTCGCTCTATTGTTCCAGAGTCTCACTCAGGATACCACATTATATTTAGTTGTCAGATTTAATTAAGCTCTTCTTGGCTGTGGCATTTTCTCAGACTTGCTTTTGATGATGGCACTTTTTAAAGAGTATTGTTTAGGTATTTTGTAGAATGTTCCTCAATTATGGCCTCTCTCATATTTTTCTCACTATTAGACAGACAAATATGTAGTTTTTGAGAGGAAGACCACAGAGTTAAAGTGCTGTTTTCATAACAGCGTATCAAGAGTACATACCGTCAACATGACAAACTATGGATGTTGACTTGATTACCCAGCTGAGTCAGTGTCTGCCAGGTTTCTACACAGTAAAGTCACTCTTTTCTTTCTCTTTCCACACTATAATTTTTGGAAGCATGTCACTATGCACAGTCACACTTGAGTGGCAGTCATGTTCTCCCTCCTTGAGAGTAGAGGATCTATATGAATTATTTGGAATTCTGCCGGAGAGATTTGTGTTTTGTCCACCACTTATTTATTTATTCAATCATTAATTTATATTATTATGGACTCACAAACATTTATTTATTTTACATTGGATTATAATCAGTTATTTTATGTTTTTGTTCAAATTGTGTCAGTTTTGACCATTAGGATCTCTTATAGTTGGCTTCTGTGTTCCTTTGACATACCCCCATTATTGCAGATTTTTGTTTCATTTTGAGCACTTCCTTACTTTCTGACACTACAAGAAATCCCCTCCATGTTGTATATTGCCTGAGCCAGTCCTAGAATTAGCCATTTCTCCAACAATCTGTTGTTACTTTGACTGGAGAATGGTCTTAGAAACCAGATCTGAGCACTAGTTGTGCTCTTTACTTTTGAGGTGTCATTGCCTCCAGGCCTTCTAAGCCGATAGAGCAAGGAAATATCTGTGTGTATATTGACCTGTAAACAGACACATATCTATAAATATTTTCCTGGAGAATCCCATGGACAGAGGAACCTGATGGGCTACAGTCCATGGAGTCGCAAAGAGTTGGACACGACTGAGCAACAGAGCACACACACACGCACACACACACGCACACGCACACACGCACACACGCACACACACACACGCGCACAAATATTTCTGTATGTAACCATCTGTATCTATATTAAGCTTAAGCTAAACATGAGTTCATACTGGTATCTCCAGCTTTATAATCCACTACCACATGGCTCATTCTGGCCCCTCTACTTGTTTATCCGTAAAGTCTCACTCCTGCAGTGAGATACCTGGCTCCTACCACCTGCCATCTATTTACTTAAATTTTCAATTCCAACATACATACATGAATAGCAGTATTAAAATTGTCACCCTAAACCATTGTGGAGAAAAAAATATTACCACCTAAAGTGCTTCCCTTGTAGCTCAGTCGGTAGAGAATTTGCCTGCAGTGCAGGAGACCTGGGTTCGATCCCAGGGTTGGGAAGATCCCCTGGAGAAGGAAATGGCAACCCACTCCAGTATCCTTGCCTAGAAAAGCTCATGGACAGAAGAGCCTGGTGGGCTGCAGTCCATGGGGTCGCAAAGAGTCGGGCACGACTGAGTGACTAACACTTACTTACTTAAAGTACTTATGCACAGTTTTTGTGGGTTGTTTTTTTTTTTTGCCTTTAGTCTTAAAAATTCCACACACTTCCAAAGTTATCAGGTTAGCACATTTTCCCCTCATCCACTATATTTGTTTCTAAAAATTTTTAATATTTGTTTGTCACCTTATTTCAGATCTGCATGTACATGGGATCAATATTTGAAGAAATTCAGTCAAAAATTGGGTGGCTTCTGTACAGTTCTTTGTTGCTGTTCAGTCGCTAAGCCATTTCTGACTCTTTGCAGCCCCACGGACGGCAGCACACCAGGCTTCCCTGTCCTTTACTGTCTTTTGGAGTTCTCAGATTCATGTCCATTGAGTCGGTGATGCTATCTAACCATCTTATCCTCTGCCACCCTCTTCTTTTGCCTTCAGTCTTTCCCAGCATCAGACAAAGTGGTTGTCTGAGGAGGCTTTACATATAACAGAGGAGAGAAGAGAAGCAAAAAACAAGGGAGAAAGGGACAGATACACCCGACTGAATTCAGAGTTCCAGCGAATAGCAAGGAGAGGTAAGAAGGCCTTGTTAAATGAAAAATGCAAAGTAAAGGAAACCAATAGAATGGAAAAGACTAGAGATCTCTTCAAGAAAACTGGAGATAGCAAGGGAACATAGTTCTAGGGCTTGTCAAAAATAGAGATACTTCCCATTTGGGGTTAGTCTGCTTGTTGAAACTGCTAATCACAAACAGAAAAATAGTAAGTCCTCAAGACATAAATGTCAGCCAAAAGTTTCATTGTCCCTTTATTCCATCTCAACCACAGTGACAAGCAATATCCAGATATCACCTGTACTGTCCTGCCCTCTGCTGGAAGTGGGATTCTTTAATCTTCCAGATGGTTTTGGAGTCCCAGAAGTAAGTGGTAGTGAATGGCAAACGACTTGCTGAATACGTACAGCAGAGTTTTCTACCAGCAGGACTGGGTTAATGTCAGAAGGAATTAAGATGTTCCAACCCCTTTTATTACTTACCTTAGGGAAAAAATTGAGGGCCCATGATTAGACCCACTCACAAGCCTCACACCTCATTTGGGGCACTGAGGGCAAGTTTCTCCTTATCCCTTCACAGAAACACAAAAAAACAAGACTGATACCTAAACCAAGCTGCTATGAGCTAAGGATTTACACATCACAAGAAATTCTCTTTCCCAGAGAATTTTCCACAGAGGTAGCAGCATATTTTTTAGGAAAGTATCTTGATACTTCTTTAAGTAAGAACAATAGGAAAAAATCATGGCCCATCAATTTCACCTTTTCCCACGTGCAGGAAAAAACCATTACAAGGTGGCAGTGGATATTTCAAATTTCCCAAATGAGATTTTTTTGAGGTCCTCCTATAAGGCATTCACCTCTCTGCACCAATAAGATCACTCATACACACACACACATATATGATAAAATATTTTCAGAATCAACTAAATATTCTTGTGAATGGACGCATCCTCAGTTTGAGAAGTTTCTGGGTTTTAAATCCCTCATTTATAGAGTCCTGTGGAACAACACAAAAGGATGGTTTGGAACTCAGCCTAGTCTAAGTGATTCTGGGAACACTCGCTTAGAATGCTAGTAATGCTCTCACCATTCTCAAAACAGTCCCTTATGTACTATATTTTGAAGTGACTCAGGTGGTGGTTCTATGAGAAAGTCGTTTTCTAGGCAATTTCCTATGGAAGTGGCAATTTTCTTTCAACTACAGAGGTGATCCTGTTAAAGCCTCAATATAGGTCATCCTCAGGAAAATTATCTATTGAGATGGTGAAGGAAATGTTTTTCCATAGCTACCCCGTCACGATTGTTACCATGGTGATCATTAGATATATTTGTTCAAAGATTGACCGTTTTAGTGCCTTTCTCCGACTATTTCCACATTTCTGTTATATACATTACTTTTTAAGGTGACCCTGAATTTTAACTGATATGTCTGTGCCCCCTATTATGCCCCTAGAACAACAATAGATTCAACAATAGGATTTTTATCTATTAGTTTTGCCAGTTACATATTGTATAAATGAAATAAATTATAGCATATAACATTATTATCAATCTCATTCAACAATATGATTTATCTCTATTAGTGTTGCCAAATGTATATGCTGCTGCTGCTACTGCTGCTTCTGTCGCCAAGTTGCTTCTGACTCTTTTACTACCCGCGCCCCCCGTAACCCACCAGGCTCCACTGTCCATGGCGTTTTCCAGGCAAGAACACTGGAGTGGGTTGCCATTTCGTTCTCTAGGAGATCTTCCTGACCCAGGATCGAATGCACATCTCCTGCATTGCAGGTGGATTCTTTACCGCTGAGCCACTGGGGAAGCCCAAGGTATATATATGATATACATTAAATAATTTACAATATATAGTTATTTATCTATCAATCTATTTATCATCACTCTCTGCAGACAGCCTCCATTCTTTTGTAACATACATGAGTAGAAATTATGTGTTCTTAGACGCCCTTAGTCAAATTTTCCCTTTATATGTCTGAGACAACCTGACACATGTACTTTTCCTTACTTAAAAGAAAATACGGAAAAAAATGACTTTGCTACTTTTTTCTCAAATAAATTGCACGAAGATTGATGTGTGCATTACTCAGTAGTTGTAATAATGACAGGTCTATCCAGAAAGCAAGGTGAATAGATGGATTAGGTAGAACATAAACAGAATATAGTACAAAGATACTATTTGTATTATTGAGAATAAGATTGTTTTGAAATCCATACTGTGAAAATAGATCTCCCTATATATATATGCTTTGTTATTAATTATGAAATGTTATTATATGTTTTTCTATTTGTGTAAGTACCAGTAATATAATGTTTTATACTTTAGAGATTAAATATAAGCCTTGATTAAAGAGATGGTATAATCTGGAAGACAGGCTCTGCAACCTGACTATGCTGTTGCTGCTAAGTTGCTTCAGTCATGTCTGACTCTCTGCAACCCCAGAGACGGCAGCCCACCAGGCTCCCCCGTCTCTGGGATTCTCCCGGCAAGAACACTGGAGTGGGTTGCCATTTCCTTCTCCAATGCATGAAAGTGAAAAGTGAAAGTGAAGTCGCTCAGTCGTGTCCGACTCCTAGCGACCCCATGGACTGTAGCCCACCAGGTTCCTCCATCCATGGGATTTTCCAGGCAAGAGTACTGGAGTGGGGTGCCATTGCCTTCTCCATAACCTGACTATATTGCTGCTCAGTTTCCTCTTTGGAAACAGTTCTACATCATGGTGAGCATATCAAATTAATTACTGCATAGAATAAAACAGGTAAAAAATAAGCATTCAATAAATGTTAATTATGCAATATTTTGGTCTTATAATGCCACAACCTTTTTTTAAAAAAAAATATTTTAGCACTTCCCTGATGGTCCAGTGATTAAGACTCTGAGCTTCCAATGCAAAGTGTGGGTTCAATCCCTGGTTAGGGAATTAAGATCCCACATGTTGAGGGAGACCAAATAAATAAACCCCTTGCTTCACTGAACCTTTAAAAAAAAGATAATCCAGGAAATTTTAATTATATTGGAATACAGCTGATTTGCGATGTTGTGTTAGTTTCAGGTATACAGCAAAGTGATTCAGTTATGCATATACATATATTTATTCTTTTTAAGATTCATTTCTCATACAAGTCATCACAGAATATTGGGTAGAGTTCCCTGTGCTATACAGTAGGTCCTCATCTGTCATCTATCTTATATATTTTAGTGTGTGAGTGTTCATCCCAAGTTCCTGATTTATCCCTCCTGCCACGTTTCCCTATTGGTAACCATAAGTTTGTTTTTAATATCTATAATTCTAGTCCTGTTTTGCAAATAAGTTCTTTTGTATATTTTAAAAAATAGATTTCACATATGAGTTATATCATGTATTTGTTTTTCTCTGTCTGACTTATTTCACTTAGTATAATAATCTCCAGGTCCATCCATGTTGCTGCAAATGGCATTATTTTATTCTTTTTTATGGCTAAGTAACATTCCATTGTATATATATATATACAATGATGTCTTTATCCATTCTTCTTTTGATGGACATGTCTTGGCTATTGTAAATAGTATTACAATGAACCTTGGGGGTATATATCCTTTTGAATTACAGTTTTCTCAAGAGTAGGATTGATGGATCATATGATAGTTCTATTTTAAGTTCTTTAGGGAACCTCCTTACTGTTCTCCATAGTGATTGTACCAATTTACATTCCAACCAACAGTGTAGGAGGGTTCCCTTTTCTCCACATCTTCTCCAGCATTTATTGTCTGTAGACTTTTTCGGTGATGGCCATTCTGACCACTGTGAAGTGATACCTCACTGTAGTTTTGATTTGCATTTCTCTGATAATTAGTGATGTTGAGCATCTTTTCATGTGCTTTTTCCCCCCATCTAAATGTCTTCTTTGGAGAACTGTTTATTTACATTTTATGCTCATTTTTTGATTGGATTGTTTGAGTTTTTTTTTTTTAATATAGAGGTGCATGAGCTCTTTATATATTAATTCTTTGTCAGTTGCATCATTTACAAATATTTTCTCTCATTCTGTGGGTTTCCTAACTGTGCAGATGCTTTTAACTTTAATTAGGTCCCATTTGTTTATTTTTGCTTTTGTTTCCTTTACTCTAGGAGGTGCATCGAAAAAGATATTGCTGCATTTTATGTCAAAGAGTGTTCTGCCTATGTTTTCCCTCTAATAAGAATTTTATAGTGTCTGGAACAATCTGTTTTAATTTATGTGAATCATTAAATACTTGTAAACTAATACTTGCTACTAAATATACCAGTTTCTCAATCATCTGGATTGTTATGTTATAGCTTACAACAAAATTTGGAAGAAATTGAAAAATAAGACTAATTTTCTTAGAAGTTATAGATCAAATATCTATCACCTCATGGAACAATAATCCTTAATCTATATTATCATCTGGATAAAGCTGGACCTCATTCTCACTGTGAAATCAACCTGAATATGGTATGTAATTGGAAAACAAATATACAAATGGAAAACATACTACAACTTTGCTAAAAATTTAGAAAGCAATTTACCAATGTATTCCTCCAAAAGCCACCAAAGAGAAGTTTCATTCATAATATACAACAAAATTCTTTGAATCCTCTTTTTCACCTATCTTCTTAGAGTCCTGCCCCACATAGTAGAGCAAATCACCCTAAACTCTCATCCCCAGTGCTTCAAACATCCCCTAAAGTCATCCTGGATTGATCTTTATCTTGCTTGCCCTCCTTTTCTTTGTTTTTTCTTTTTTTTTTCCCCTAATTTTCTTTGGCAACTCTTTGTCATCTCCAATTTAAAGCAATTCAACTGGCTCAACTGGCTTGAACTCTGTTCAGTTTTTTTCTGGTACTCTGACTGCAGAAGTTCCAGGAAATTAAGAGGCAAAAGAGAAACCTTTTTAGTGGGCAGGGAAAGGAAGAGGATATGAAAATATCTTACTATTTTTTTCTGAAGCAAATTGAGTTGTAATACAGGGGGGAAATCAGAATATATGATAATTAATATAGACGTGTGTGTGTGTGTGTGTGTGTGTGTGCTCAGTCACTTCAGTCATGTCTCACTCTTTGTGACCCTATGAATTGTACTCTGCCAGGCTCCTCTGTCCATGGGATTCTCCAGGCAAGAATACTGAAGTGGTTTGCCATGTCTTCCTCCAGGGAATCTTTCTGACCCAGGGATTGAACCCACATCTCCTGTATCTCCTGCATCGTAGGTGGGTTCTTTATCCAACTGAGCCACCTGAGAAGCCCAATATAAACATATACTTATATAAATATGTATTATTTATCATTCAGTTATTATTCAATTATGTTTACTACTCAACTGGTAAAATAAATATAAAAAATAACTAATTACAAAATCATGACTTCTTTAGACATATGACAGGCTTACTAACACTTAGGCCTGTTTTAACAAATAAAATGAAGAACAACTGATCCTAGTCAAAAAGTAATGCTATTTTATATCTTAAAGTAGTTCCATAAGTATAAGCATGTGTTTTGGCTAGTGTCCTTTATTTCCAAAAGTTGATAAAAATAATGCTAAAATTCTGCTTTATCAGAATATTTAGTTGAGCTACCCTTTTGAATTGTTAAGCCATTTTTTGAATCTCTGATCATTTTTTCCCTTATTTTGTTTAAACAAAAGAACTTAATGCCTTATCAGTCAGATGATCTTTTAAATTCAGTAAGAAAGAATTTCTGCTAATTTGAAACATTCTTTTGGAACATGAATGAGAAAGGGAGGGTCAGAATAACAGTACTGACTAGCACCCAGTTCAGTAAATCTAACTTTTCAGTTTCTCTGACTCAGCTTATTGCTGATATGTCATTTCATCATGAGAAAGTAGAATCAGGAGTGTATAATTTGATATAATGTTATTACTAAGTGATAAAACATTTGATTGCTTTATACTACTGCCTAAACACATCCCAAAATAAGTTTTGAGATTAGTAGTAAGTTTTGGTGTTTCCCCGGTGGCACAGTGGCAAAGAATCTGCCTGCCAATGCAGGAGACTCAAGAGACTTCAGTTCTATCCCTGGGGTGGGAAGATCCCCTGGAGGAGGAAATGGCAACCTGCTCCAGTATTCTTGTCTGGGAAGTCCCATGGACAGAGGATCCTGGCAGGCTACAGTCCATGGGGCCACAAAGAGTCGGGCATGACTGATGAGTGAGTGACTGAGAATGCAGGACTAAGTTTTGAGGTATTATGTTACAGACTGTGTGATCATTTGAAAAATGTTTGAGGTTTAAATGAAGATGAATCAATAGTTGAAAATATTCTTCATGTAAAAAAGCTAGGAATTTCATCCTAGGGATGAGAATGACACTTCTTTTGGTTCATATTTACAAGCAACTTATTGAGTAAAATATAGGTTTCTCTGAGAATTCCTTTGAATATTTACAAGAGAGTTATGAGCTATGTTGTTACTCTCTACCAAAAGGAAGCATTTTTCTGAAATACACTTAACTTCTAAAATAAAAATGATTACAACCAATAGCAAGAGTTTCTGAGCCTCAGTTTAGTGTCTGACTCTTTGCTCTAAAATCACTCTTTTATATAAAGCCTTACCAGCTAGGTAACAAATTATTTGTCTTGACTTTTTGCCTTAGACAAGAGTTTAAGGTATATCTAAGGTATAGACCTTTGGGAAAGAAAAATAAATCATTCAGTTCTTCCATGTATAATTTTTTGTCTCCATCACAACTGCATATTAACAGTTTTTCACAGTGAATATAAGTAGTGTTTTATGCTTGTGGGAAAATTAGCCCAGAAGACAAAACAAAACTATTGCTGTGTGAGAGGATGAGTTCTCGTTTAAGTACTGTTGTAAAATCTGAGCTATTTAGAGAAAATTCTGTCACCTTTAGCCAAGCTGTCAGATAATGCTTGAAGACTTATTCCACAGGGTTATTCTTTATTTCTGTTAGTTATGTTTAGTAACTTCTGAAGACATGTGCAGATTATAAAGTTGTGTCATAAACTAGTCATTACCACAGAAATGACAGTACACTGTATACAAATCAATAGTGATTTTTTTATGCCTTTCTTTTATTGGGTGCTTTTTACACCCATATGAAATTATTCTTCTGTAATATTTAAAGCAAAGGGAAGCAAAGAGTTCAACATAAGGTAGAGAGAGGTAATTGCAGGTCCTCAACTGCCTAGCCTAATTATGAGTTTTGTTTCTGCAGAAAACCAAACAGCAAACAGTAAGATACTGAATTAATGGGCAGAATTTCGGTTGTCATTGTTGTTTACCCACAGTGCCCCTGAGCTGTCTGCTGTGTTCTGAAATGTGAAGAAGCTAATGGCAGGGTATTTTCTTCACCAGTATTCTAACTCTTCAAGTCTAGTATTACTGAGAAAGAAATCTCAAGCCCTAACAAATTTGCCTTGAGACAGCTCTGTCTTGATATCAGAAAGTACAGACTGGATTGTTGGTAGGCATGGGTTAATTAGCAAGCAAAAGGAAAAACATATAAAATCTGCCTTTTTTTTTTTTTTCTCATTGGTTCCAGATCACTAACTATTTGACAAGGTAGGGGCATTAGCAAAGATTTTATGAACTATTGTAACATATTTTCCCAACTTGTCAGGCTAAGAAAAATAATGAGACATTGATAGAATAAATTAGTTATGTGACATTGGGTAGAACACTGTAAGTCTGCATTTACTGATTAAATTTGAGGGAATACATTTTCTGTTACCTTATGTTTTTTTCTTTATTTTTCTTCTTTTATTCTAATACTTAAACCCAGTGAGTTCATTTTTTTTTTAACTGCCTCTCCAGGATTCTTAATTCTTCATTTAGTAATTGTATAATATTGCACCTTATGTGTCTTAAAAGCACTTTTTTCTACCCACATGCCATGGCTTGTAGCTAGTACTTGAATGCAAGTACTTACAGTACTGTGTTATTCTTTTCCTTATGTCTACTGCAAGCAATTGAAGTGGTGATGAGTATTGATAACGATTGTTTTATTCTATGTCTTGACAGTTGAAGTTAGGTCTAAACATGTTTCAGATGAAACTACACAGGAAGCCAATGTGAAATCTATTACATATATTAAAGATATTGGGATTTTAGATTCTATCACTGTCTTTATTATCTGTAAAATACAAAAATGCTATGTTAATAATTTTATTCATATCACTCCCATAGCCTTCTTGCTATCATTTCTTGGATTAAAAAAAAAATTGAGGAAGCAAAACTCAGTGACAACATTTCATATTTTACCATTAATTAAAATCTTCAGGACACATGATTTTCTTTTTACAAGTAAATATTTTACCGTAGATGTCTTCTTGGAGATAATTTGTTTGAATAAGCAAATCTATGAATAGTATTGAGTTAAAGAAGTTTAGTAGGGGTAGTGACATTATGGATACAAAAGTGGAGTTCTTGGTTCCTTATTTTAGTGACTGTTTTCCTCTTCTGAATATGTGAGTCAAGATTGGTAACTTGAGTTATGCTGGATGCAGTAAAATGGGACTCAAAATCCCTGTCATTTTGTTGGGCAAACATTGAATTAAATAGCAAAACAAACAACTAAAGGTCACACCCATAGAATAAACAAAGTGAGTTAGACATAAAATTTTATGAATGCCCTTTTGTCATTCTAAGAAAATAGTAAATGTCTTTAAGATTAACACTACTTTATCTGAGTAATCTCCACTATGTGTACTTGGCACAAATTCTGAAGGCATTATGGGTTTCTGTCTGGCATTTTGGAACCATACATCAAATGACTATAAAAGAATACTATGATCTCTCATGAATCCTGGAACATTACTGTTTTATTTCTGAGAAGTGAGAGTCAGTCATGAAGATCTTTGTGTGGGTGTTTAGAGTTCAAAAGTTGGTGTGTAACTGACTGGCATAATACGTGTTGGCATGGAGATAGTTTTTCAGAATAAAAATGTAAAAGTGTGTTCACTGAGAGAAATGACATCAGGGTGAAATGACTACATTTCTCCTGATATTTTTATCTACTGTCAGATATGTAGTATAGGGCTTTTACTGGAAAAGGAAAAAAATTTTGGCATTGTTATTACATTTTGAGAAAGGATTTCAAAATTGTTTAGAAAACTGGCCTTACTTTAAAGGGTATGCTTAAACTAGTTCTTGCGTCTTGTCTGAAGAATCAGCAACCTAGTTTGTTTTCACAGTTCTTCCACTCACCTGGTTTTTTTCTGGAAATATGGCTGGATGCCTGGACTGACTTGCCAATAAAAATAACTAAATATTTCTCATAAAATATATTTATAAAACTTTCTTAAATGTATCAGTGAACTGGTAATAATGTAAGAAAATTTCAGGTCAATTATCTAAGTTAAGTCAAGAGCTCAGAAAGGTAAATTGAGAAATAGAACTGGCTTATGTTTCTAACCATGTTTCTCCATGGCCTCACAGGATATTACAACAGGAACCACAGCCCAAGACTTGTTCAAGATAAGGAGTCTAATAGAAAAACATGCCTCCCCCCTAAAACTAGGATGTCAAATGGATGGTGAGCCAGGATTAAACCTTCCCTCTCTTATTTCACACCCCAGAACATAACAAGGAAAATCAACTTTCTTGAACATAAATGCTGTGCTGAGAAGAATAAAAAGCTGTAACTGAGAATTTGAACCACAGTCTGATTGGTAGACTCAATATGTACTACAGGTCCAGTATAGTAAGAAAGAAAAATAAAGGATATGTGGACTGTAAAAAAAAGCAAAGATGTCATTATTTGTGGATTTTATAAATAAACATAGAACAGTAAAAAATTAAAGACAAATTAACCGAAAAAGACATTTTAATAAGGTTGTTGGCTACAAAATTAATATGTAAATACAATTCTATATGATTTGATAGTTTTATTTGTAATGGCAAAAATAATGGAAATAACGCACACAGTGAGAATAGTTTGAACAAAATAATGTGGCACAGAGAAAAAAACAAATAGTATACAGTGACACGGAGAAGGCAATGGCACCCCACTCCAGTACTCTTGCCTGGAAAATCCCATGGACAGAGGAGCCTGGTGGGCTGCAGTCCATGGGGTCGCTAAGAGTCGGACACGACTGAGCGACTTCACTTTCACTTTTCACTTTCATGCGTTGGAGAAGGAAATGGCGACCCACTCCAGTGTTCTTGCCTGGAGAATCCCAGGGATGGGGAAGCCTGGTGGGCTGTCGTCTATGGGGTCACACAGAGTTGGACAAGACTGAAGTGACTTAGCAGCAGCAGCAGCATACAGTGACAAAAAATTACTGGCAGCAACATACTTTCTTGGGTTGATCTTGGTTGATTTGTATGTTACACATACACAAATATGTGTATGAGAAAATTGGAGCAATTTTTGATTTTTTAAATAACTCTGGGTAGCTTACAAATAGCTGTGAAGAGAAGCAAAAAGCAAAGGAGAAAAGGAAAGATATAAGCATCTGAATGCAGAGTTCCAAAGAATAGCAAGAAGAGATAAGAAAGCCTTCCTCAGCGATCAATGCAAAGAGATAGAGGAGAACAACAGAATGGGAAAGACTAGAGGTCTCTTCAAGAAAGTTAGAGATACCAAGGGAACATTTCATGCAAAGATGGGCTCGATAAAGGACAGAAATGGTATGGACCTAACAGAAGCAGAAGATATTAAGAAGAGGTGGCAAGAATACACAGAAGAACTGTACAAAAAAGATCTTCACGACCCAGATACTCACGATGGTGTGATCACCAACCTAGAGCCAGACATCCTGGAATGTGAAGTCAAGTGGGCCTTAGAAAGCATCACTATGAACAAAGCTAGTGGAGGTGATGGAATTCCAGTTGAGCTATTTCAAATCCTGAAAGATGATGCTATGAAAGTACTGCACTCAATATGCCAGCAAATTTGGAAAACTCAGCAGTGGCCACAGGACTGAAAAAGGTCAGTTTCCATTGCAATCCCAAAGAAAGGCAATGCCAAAGAATGCTCAAACTACCGCACAATTGCACTCATCTCACATGCCAGTAAAGTAATGCTCAAAATTCTCCAAGCCAGGCTTCAGCAATACATGAACTGTGAACTTCCAGTTGTTCAAGCTGGTTTTAGAAAAGGCAGAGGAACCAGAGATCAAATTGCCAACATCCACTGGATCATGGAAAAAGCAAGAGAGTTCCAGAAAAACATCTATTTCTGCTTTATTGACTATGCCAAAGCCTTTGCCTGTGTGGCTCACAATAAACTGTGGAAAATTCTGAAAGAGATGGGAATACCAGACCACCTGACCTGCCTCTTGAGAAATCTGTATGCAGGTCAGGAAGCAACAGTTAGAACTGGACATGGAACAACAGACTGGTTCCAAATAGAAAAAGGAGTATGTCAAGGCTGTATATTGTCACCCTGCTTATTTAACTTATATGCAGAGTACATCATGAGAAACGCTGGACTGGAAGAAGCACAAGCTGGAATCAAGATTTCCAGGAGAAATATCAACCACCTCAGATATGCAGATGACACCACCCTTATGGCAGAAAGTGAAGAGGAACTAAAAAGCCTCTTGATGAAGGTGAAAGAGGAGAGTGAAAAAGTCGGCTTAAAGCTCAACATTCAGGAAACTAAGATCATGGCATCTGGTCCCATCACTTCATGGGAAATAGATGGGGAAACAGTGGAAACAGTGTCAGACTTTATTTTTCTGGGCTCCAAAATCACTGCAGATGGTGACTGCAGCCATGAAATTAAAAGACGCTTACTCCTTGGAAGAAAAGTTATGACCAATCTAGATAGCATATTGAAAAGCAGAGACATTACTTTGCCAACAAAGGTCTGTCTAGTCAAGGCTATGATTTTTCCAGTGGTCATGCATGGATGTGAGAGTTGGACTGTGAAGAAGGCTGAGCACTGAAGAATTGATGCTTTTGAACTGTGGTGTTGGAGAAGACTTGAGAGTCCCTTGGACTGCTAGGAGATCCAACCAGTCCATTGTGAAGGAGATCAGCCCTGGGATTTCTTTGGAAAGAATGATGCTAAATCTGAAACTCCAGCACTTTGGCCACCTCATGCGAAGAGTTGACTCATTGGAAAAGACTCTGATGCTGGGAGGCATTGGGGGCAGGAGGAGAAGGGGACGACAGAGGATGAGATGGCTGGATGGCATCACTGACTTGATGGATGTGAGTCTGAGTGAACTCCGGGAGTTGGTGATGGACAGGGAGGCCTGGCGTGCTGTGATTCATGGGGTCGCAAAGAGTTGGACACGACTGAGAGACTGAACTGGACTGATGGGTTACATTGTTTAAGAGACTATTTTTAACATGTGGTGACTGGGTTAGGTTGATCTTTCATAATGGTAATTTTTTTTTTAATTTATTTTTGACTATGCTGGGTCTTCATTGCTTTGCTCAGGCCTCCAGCTTTCTCTAGCTGTGGCGAGTAGGGGGCCACTCTTGATTGTGGTGTGTGAGCTTCCCATTGAGGTGGCTTCTCTGGTGAAACGCAGGCTCTAGGCAGGGTAGTTGTGGCATGCAGGCTAAGTAGTTGAGGCTCCGGTTCCGTTCAGTTCAGTTCTAGAATGCAAGTTGAGTAGTTGTGACACATGGGCTCAGTTGCTCTTTCGTACATGGAATCTTCCTGGACAAGGTATTGAATCCATGTACCCTGCATTGTCAGATGGATTCTTACCCACTGCACTACCAAGGAAGTCCAATTTTTGATTTTTTGAGGAATTTCCATACTGCTTTCTATAGTGGATGAACCAATTTATACATGGCCATCAACAGTGCACGAAGGTTCCCTTTCTCCACATATTTACCAGTGCTTTTTATCTCTTGTCATTTTGATGACTGCGATTTTAAGAGGTGTGAGATAATATCTCACTGTGGTTCTGACTTGTATGTACATAGTGACTACTACTACTACTAAGTCACTTCAGTCTTGTCTGACTCTGTGCGACCCCATAGACGGCAGCCCACCAGGCTCCCCCGTCTCTGGGATTCTCCAGGCAAGAACACTGGAGTGGGTTGCCATTTCCTTCTCCAATGCATGAAAGTGAAAAGTGAAAATGAAGTCGCTCAGTCGTGTCCAACCCTCAGCGACCCCATAGACTGCAGTCTTCCAGGCTCCTCCGTCCATGGGATTTTCCAGGCAAGATTACTGGAGTGGGGTGCCATTGCCTTCTCGGACATAGTGACTAGTGATGATCAACTTTTCATGTATCTATTGGCCACTTGTATGTCTTCTTTGGAAAAATGTCTAATTAGTTCCTCTGCTCCGTTTTTAACTGGATGGTTTGCTTTTGAGTTGTATGAATTTTTTTTAATGTATTTTGGATATTAGCCCTTTATGAGATATAATTTGTAAATGTTTACTCCCATTTGGTAGGCCAACTTTTCACTTTCTTGTTTCTTTTTCTGTGCTGTTTAGTTTTATTTGCTCCTACTTATTTATTTTTGCTTTTGGTGTCATACACAAAAGACAATTTGCCAAAGTTTTGTCAAGAAGCTTTTCACCTATTTTTTTTTAATTTTTTTAAAATTTTATTTTATTTTTAAAATTTATATAATTGTATTAGTTTTGCCAAATATCAAAATGAATCCGCCACAGGTATACATGTGTTCCCCATCCTGAACCCTCCTCCCTCCTCCCTCCCCATACCATCCCTCTGGGTCATCCCAGTGCACCAGCCCCAAGCATCCAGTATCGTGCATCGAACCTGGACTGGCAACTCGTTTCTTACATGATATTTTACATGTTTCAATGCCATTCTCCCGAATCTTCCCACCCTCTCCCTCTCCCACAGACTCCATAAGACTGTTCTATACATCACTGTCTCTTTTGCTGTCTCGTACACTGGGTTATTGTTACCATCTTTCTAAATTCCATATATATGTGTTAGTATACTGTATTGGTGTTTTTCCTTCTAGCTTACTTCACTCTGTATAATAGGCTCCAGTTTCATCCACCTCATTAGAACTGATTCAAATGTATTCTTTTTAAGGGCTGAGTAATACTCCATTGTGTATATGTACCACAGCTTTCTTATCCATTCATCTGCTGATGGACATCTAGGTTGCTTCCATGTCCTGGCTATTATAAACAGTGCTGCAATGAACATTGGGGTACACGTGTCTCTTTCCCTTCTGGTTTCCTCAGTGTGTATGCCCAGCAGTGGGATTGCTGGATCATAAGGCAGTTCTATTTCCAGTTTTTTAAGGAATCTCCACACTGTTCTCCATAGTGGCTGTACTAGTTTGCATTCCCACCAACAGTGTAAGAGGGTTTCCTTTTCTCCACACCCTCTCCAGCATTTATTATTTGTAGACTTTTGGATCGCAGCCATTCTGACTGGTGTGAAATGGTACCTCATTGTGGTTTCGATTTGCATTTCTCTGATAATGAGTGATGTTGAGCATCTTTTCATGTGTTTGTTAGCCATCTGTATGTCTTCTTTGGAGAAATGTCTATTTAGGTCTTTGGCCCATTTTTTGATTGGGTCATTTATTTTTCTGGAGTTGAGCTGTAGGAGTTGCTTGTATATTTTTGAGATTAGTTGTTTGTCAGTTGCTTCATTTGCTATTATTTTCTCCCATTCTGAAGGCTGTCTTTTCACCTTGCTAATAGTTTCCTTTGATGTGCAGAAGCTTTTAAGGTTAATTAGGTCCCATTTGTTTATTTTTGCTTTTATTTCCAATATTCTGGGAGGTGGGTCATAGAGGATCCTGCTGTGATGTATGTCAGAGAGTGTTTTGCCTATGTTCTCCTCTAGGAGTTTTATAGTTTCTGGTCTTATGTTTAGAACTTTAATCCATTTTGAGTTTATTTTTGTGTATGGTGTTAGAAAGTGTTCTAGTTTCATTCTTTTACAAGTGGTTGACCAGATTTCCCAGCACCCCTTGTTAAAGAGATTGTCTTTAATCTATTGTATATTCTTGCCTTCTTTGTCAAAGATAAGGTGTCCATATGTGTGTGGATTTATCTCTGGGCTTTCTATTTTGTTCCATTGATCTATATTTCTGTCTTTGTGCCAGTACCATACTGTCTTGATGACTGTGGCTTTGTAGTAGAGCCTGAAGTCAGGTAGGTTGATTCCTCCAGTTCCATTCTTCTTTCTCAAGATCGCTTTGGCTATTCGAGTTTTTTTGTATTTCCATAAAAATTGTGAAATTATTTGTTCTAGCTCTGTGAAGAATACAGTTGGTAGCTTGATAGGGATTGCATTGAATCTATAAATTGTTTTGGGTAGTATACTTATTTTCACTATATTGTTTCCTCCAATCCATGAACATGGTATATTTCTCCATCTATTAGTGTCCTCTTTGATTTCTTTCACCAGTGTTTTATAGTTTTCTATATATAGGTCTTTAGTTTCTTTAGGTAGATATATTCCTAAGTATTTTATTCTTTCTGTTGCAATGGTGAATGGAATTGTTTCCTTAATTTCTCTTTCTGTTTTCTCATTATTAGTGTATAGGAATGCAAGGGATTTCTGTGTGTTGATTTTATATCCTGCAACTTTACTATAGTCATTGATTAGTTCTAGTGATTTTCTGGTGGAGTCTTTAGGGTTTTCTATGTAGAGGATCATGTCATCTGCAAATAGTGAGAGTTTTACTTCTTCTTTTCCAATTTGGATTCCTTTTATTTCTTTTTCTGCTCTGATTGCTGTGGCCAAAACTTCCAAAACTATGTTGAATAGTAATGGTGAAAGTGGGCACCCTTGTCTTGTTCCTGACTTTAGAGGAAATGCTTTCAATTTTTCACCATTGAGGATAATGTTTGCTGTGGGTTTGTCATATATAGCTTTTATTATGTTGAGGTATGTTCCTAAAAATATGGAATGCTTCACGAATTTGCATGTCATCCTTGAACGGGGGCCATGCTAATCTTCTCTGTATCGTTCCAATTTTAGTATATGTGCTGCCAAAGCGAGCACACACCTGTGTTTTTTATAAGAGTTTTGTGGTTTCAGTTTTTATGTTTAAGTCCTGGACTTTTCAGTTAGTTTTTGTGAGTGGTGTAAGATAGACATCAGTGTTATCATTTTGCATGTATTTATATATTTCCCAACACTATTTATTGAAGAGATCTCTTGTTAAATATTAGTTGACTGTATTGTGAGGACTTATTTCTGGGCTCTTAGATTCTCTTCCATTGGTCTATACTGTTTATTTTTATGTCAGTACCATATTGTTTTGATTTCTATAGTTTTATAGTATGATTTTGAATCAGGAGTCTGATACCTCCAGCTTTGTTCCTCTTTCTCAGGACTGCTTTGGCTATTTGGGGTCTTTTATGGTTCCATATAATTTTTAGAACTGCTTTTTCTATTTCTGTGAAAATGTATTAGAATTTTGATAGATACTGTATTGAATCTATAGATGACTTTGGAGAGTATAAACATTTAACAATATTAATTCTTGACCCATAAACCATGGGATATCTTTCCATTTGGTTGTGTTTTTCAGTTTCTTTCTTTGAAGTCTTATTGTTTTAGTGTATAGATCTTTTACTTCCTTGGTTAAATTTATTCCTAAGTATTTTATTGTTTTTTGATGCTACTGTGAATAAGAATTTTTTAAAAATTTACTTTTTTGAAATATTGCAGTTAGAGTATAGAAAAACAACTATTATAATTTCTATATGTTGATTTTGTATCCTACAAGTTCACAATATTTGTTTATTAGTTCCAACAGTCTTTTGGTGGAGGCTTCAGGATTTTCTGTATTTAAGATTATATTACCTGCAAACAAAGACAATTTTACTTTGTTCATTTCCAAATAAGACACCTTTTATTTCTTTTTCTTGCCCGATTTCTCTGGTTAGGATTTCCAGTACTTTGTTGAATAGTAGTGGTGAGAGTAGGCCCTGGAGCACAATTTTGCAGACCAGTGACAGAAGAGAAAACCTGATCCAGGTCCCAAAGCAGCTGTGGGGCCCTGGCTATTGGCATGCTCTCCCATGTCTGCAGATATGTGCACTGCAGTGGATGTTAATGATAAATATCAGGTTGGCAGTGTGCAAGTGCACAGCTGGGGGAGGTAACCCCAGGTGTGCATATAGTGGTAGGAGTCAGCTGCAGGGATCCAGTCTGTCATCCTGAGTAGAGCATCACTGCTGGGAGGTTTGCCACAGCTGTGCTGTCTGGTTTTTTTTTGTTGTTGTTGTTGTTGTTGTTTTATTTTTTAAGTAGTAAAATCTTCATTTGTCTGCAACATGGGTCACTATATACCACAGTCTCTCTCACTGCATGACTGCAATTGGTAACCTGTGGTTTTCTTCCATGTCCCTAGCCATCTCTGTAGTCTCTATATATGTCTCAGCTTTGCTGAATCTAGGTGGGGTAAAATCAAAAAGGGAATTTCATGTGGTGCCCTAAAGGCTGGGGAAGCTTACTTTTCCTTTCCTGGTAAGAAGAACTCTTCTTATCTGGGAAGTTCCCTCTTGGTGCTGAGTAATGGATGATGCAGACAAAATGAAGCTGTCTTCCTTCTCTTGATGTGCAGTGATTCTCAGGTTTTCTTCTTTGTTTCACTGTGTTGCTAAAGTTGGACTCCAGAGCTCTTTTTGTGTGGGGATAGCTGGAGTCTCACTCCACTCTATCAGGTCTGCCATTCTGACATTTGTCTTTGCCATCATCCAGATCATTTCCTGACTTCTCTTCTATGTTCATTTATTCATCCATCCATTCAACAAATACTCTAGAAAGCTATATACCAGGCAGAATTATGGATACTAGAGTTGTTCAGATGCTAAGTCATGTCTGACTCTTGTGACCCCAAAGACTGCAGCATGACCAATTTCCCTGTCCTTCACTATCTCCCAGAGTTTGCTCAAACTCATGTCCATTGAGTCAGTGATGCCATCCAACCATCTCATCCTCTGTTGCCCCCTTCCCCTCCTGCCCTCAGTTTTTTCCAGCATCAGGGTCTTTTCAAATGAGTCAGTTCTTCACATCAGGCAGCCAAAATATTGGAGCTTCAGCTTCAGCATAAGTCCTTCCAAATTTGGAAGGGTTGATTTCCTTTCGGGTTGACTGGTTTGATTTCCTTTCTGTCCAAGGGATTGTCAAGAGTCTTCTCCAGCACCACAGTTTGAGAGCATAAATTCTTCAGTACTCAGCCTTATTTATGGGCCAACCCTCACATTTTTAAATGACTACTGAAAAAAACCTTAGCTTTGACTAGATGGATCTTTGTCAGCAAAGTGATGTCTCTGTTTTTTAATATGCTGTCTAGGTTGATCATAACTTTTCTTCCAAGGAGTAAGTGTCTTTTAATTTCATGACTGCAGTCACCATCCACAATGATTTTTGAGCCCAAGAAAATAAAATTTGCCACTGTTTCCACTTTTTCCCCTTCTATTTGCCATGAAGTGATGGGACCAGATGCCATGATCTTAGTTTTATGAATACTGAGTTTTAGGCCAGCTTTTTCACTCTCCTCTTTCATCCTCATCAAGAGGTTCTTTGGTTACTCTTTGCTTTCTGGCATTAGAGTGGTATCATCTGCATATCTGAGGTTGTTAATATTTCTCCTGGCAATCTTAATTTTAGCTTGTGCTTCATCCAGCCTTGCATTTCGCATGGTGTACTTTGTATAGAAGTTAAATAAGGAGGGTGACAATATAGAGCTATGTTGTACTCCTTTCCCAATTTTGAACCAGTCCACTGTTTCATATCCAGTTCTAACTGTTGTTTCTTGAACTGTATACAGGTTTCTTAGGAGGCAGGTAAGAATTCTGGTGTTCCCATGTCTTGAAGAATTTTCCACAGTTTGTTGTGATCCACACAGTCAAAGGCTTCAGCATAGACAATGAAGCAGATGTTTTTCTGGAATTCCCTTGCTTTCTCTATGATCTAACAGATGTTGGCAATTTGATCTCTGGTTCCTGTGCCTTTTCTAAATCTATCTTGTACATCTGGAGATACATGGAATGCTGAAGCCTAGCTTGAATGATTTGGAGCAATTACTTTTGCACCAACCTAATAGAAAAACAATAACTCAGATTTTATGGAAAACCTCAAGTTACCAAATTCTATTAAACTGATTACTTATTGCAATTCAATATTATTTTAGTTCCTTTCTATCTTTAAAATGCATTATCCTAATGAAAGGATATGCAACTACAAATGTTAACTATTATAGAACACAAAGGCTATTTTAAATCTCTATATGAAAGAAAACTGGCCTAGAAAATAATTTCAAAAATAATAAGGGGATAAACACAGGCAACTGAAGATTTTCAATTAAACTATTACAGCTTCACTTAGGTAATGCAAGTATTGCAAGCCAAGGTTAAGGAAAATCAATAAAACTACTACGGACAACTAATTGATAAACTGAACAGACTCTCCAAACACAGATGCTTAGAACTGGAGGGAATCATTCAAGATGATACACAGCATCTTGTCTAATTATTTGTAAATAAGTCTCCCTTACATGTAACATGTCTATCAGACTGTGAGCTATTGAGGACAGCAGACTTGTCTTACATATCTTATTCACTGATGCAAGCATAGCATATAGCAAAGTACCTAGCACATGGAAGATAAATGTGTTTGAGTAAGAGATAGGCTGTGAGTAATTTTATAGAGATGATCAGTGACTCTGGGAAAAGAAACAGAGTACGTCTGCTGAATTCTTTCTTTCTTTCTTTTTTTCTTAGTCTCAGGTTATGTGCAGAGATCAAATTGCCAATATCCACTGGATCATGGAAAAAGCAAGAGAGTTCCAGAAAAACATCTATTTCTGCTTTATTGACTATGCCAAAGCCTTTGACTGTGTGGATCACAATAAACTGTGGACAATTCTGAAAGAGATGGGAATACCAGACCACCTGACCTGCCTCTTGAGAAACCTATATGCAGGTCAGGAAGCAACAGAACTGGACATGGAACAACAGACTGGTTCCAAATAGGAAAAGGAGTACGTCAAGGCTGTATATGGTCAGCCCGCTATTTAACTTATATGCAGAGTACATCATGGGAAACGCTGGGCTGGAAGAAGCACAAGCTGGACTCAAGATTGTCGGGAGAATTATCAATAACCTCAGATATGCAGATGACACCACCCTTATGGCAGAAAGTGAAGAGGAACTAAAAAGCCTCTTGATGAAAATGAAAGAGGAGAGTGAAAAAGTTGGCTTAAAGCTGAACATTCAGAAAACGAAGATCATGGCATCTGGTCCCATCACTTCATGGGAAATAGATGGGGAAACTGGAAACAGTGTCAGACTTTTTTTTTGGACTCCAAAATCACTGCAGATGGTGACTGCAGCCATGAAATTAAAAGACGCTTACTCCTTGGAAGGAAAGTTATGACCAACCTAGATAGCATATTCAAAAGCAGAGACACACACACACACAAAAAGAAAAGCAGAGACACTACTTTGCCAACAAAGGTCTGTCTAGTCAAGGTTATGGTTTTTCCAGTGGTCATGTATGGATGTGAGAGTTGGGTTGTGAAGACAGCTAAGTGCCAAAGAATTGATGCTTTTGAACTGTGGTGTTGGAGAAGACTCTTGAGAGTCCCATGGACTGCAAGGAGATCCAACCAGTCCATTCTAAAGGAGATCAATCCTGAGTGTTCTTTGGAAAGAATGATGCTAAAGCTGAAACTCCAGTACTTTGGCCACCTCATGCGAAGATTTGACCCATTGGCAAAGACTCTGATGCTGGGAGGGATTGTGGGCAGGAGGAGAAGGGGACGACAGAGGATGAGATGGCTGGATGGCATCACCAACTCGATGGACATGAGTTTGAGTGAACTCCAGGAGATGGTGATGGACAGGGAGGCCTGGCGTGCTGCAATTTATAGGGTCGCAAAGAGTTGGACATGACTGAGCGACTGAACTGAACTGATGTGCAGGTTACAGGCAGTGTTTTCTGCTTTCCATCTGCCTCAGTAGGGGTGGCCTATTATTTTATAGTTATACATGTGGCTGGGTGGGTAAATGCTAATTTAGTGGTGAAACATCAGCAAGCCTGTTGTGCCACATACATCAGTCACATTTTTGAATTAAACTTGTAATGTTATTTTATCTCCAGCTGTTGGCGTCTTATGTTTGCCTATCAGTTCTTACCTTGGTTGGGAAAGAATAGTGCCATTTATCGTATCTCCATGTACTACCAACTCTAAAAGGGCATTCTGTTTTTAAAATGGAAGTAAAAATATGCATTAATAAAAGTCAGTGTAGCAGGACTTATAACAAAAAGCAAGTGCCTCTGCCTCATTGCTGCCCCAACTCCATTGCTGTTCCAACCTCTCAGAGGCAACCATACTCAAATGTTTGTTTTTATTAATACTTGTCTTGATAATTTTCTCATTAATTCAATAGAATTCAACTATGCCTTTATTTAGCAATTTACCGACTTTAGACTTAATCTATAAAGAAAGCTGAACACCAAAGAATTGATGCTTTTGAACTGTGGTGTTGGAGAAGATTCCTGAGAGTCCCTTGGACAGCAAGGAGATCCAACCAATCCATCCTAAAGGAGATCAGTCCTGAGTGTTCATTGGAAGGACTGATGCTGAAACTGAAACTCCAGTACTTTGGCGACCTGATGTGAAGAGCTGACTCATTTGAAAAGATCCTCATGCTGGGAAAGATTGAAGGTGGGAGGAGAAGAGGATGACAGAGAATGAGATGGCTGGATGGCATCACCGACTCAATGGACATGAGTTTCAGTAAACTCTGGGAGTTTATGATGGACAGGGAGGTCTGGCATGCTGTAGTCCATGGGGTCACAGAGTCAGACACGACTAAGTGACTGAACTGAACTGAACTGAATTGACTTTCTTCCACAGTGGAGGAGAATTTAGTGCATTTATTCTATCCTTGGACTAAGAATTTGTTAGGCATAGCATTATATATACTAATATCACAATTATGGCAAAGATGTTTTCATCCGAGATTGTAAGGTGTGTGTGTGTGTGTGTGTGTTCAAGTCTGACTCTTTGCGACCCTTTGGACTATAGCCTACCAGTCTCCTCTATCCATGGAATTTTCTAGGCCAGAATACTGGAGTGGTTGCCATGTCCTCCTCCAGGGGATCTTCCTGAAGCAGGGGTTGAATCGCAACTCTGTCTCCTGGGTCTCTTGCAATGGCAGGAGGATTCTTTACCACTGAGCCACCAGGAAGCCCAAGATATGTGTATTGCCTAGTATATAATCATGCATTGCACATTACAGACACTCAGTAAATAGAGGAATGTATACAATTTTAGGTTCAAACTTTTCCACTTAAAATGTGAATAATTCCTTCTTATTAAACATTCATAGGAAACGTTTTTTTAGAATGACTGATACTAACAGCATATGCCTATGCCATAATTTATTTAACCTTCAACATATTCTGAAATACTTAGGAGGTTTTCCAGTTTTTTTAAAGTTACAAATAACCTATTAGTAAACATTCTCATAATAAACTATATCTCTGATCCTTGGAGTAGATTCTTAGAAATAAAATTACTGAGTCAAAAGTTCTCAATATACATTTCCAGGTTCATTTCCAAGATTTCGCCTATGTATACTCATAATAACACAATAAAGGAGTAATTATTTCACTTCATACTGTTCAACCCTAAATGTATATATGCTCTAATACCGCTAATTTTGTAAATTTAAAATGGCTACCTTGCTTTAGCTTTTTAAAAACTTGTTTTGCAAACTTTTTATTTTGTATTAAGATATAGCCAATTAACAATATTGTGGTAGTTTCAGGTGAACAGCGTAGGACTCAGCCATACATATACATGTATCCATTCCCCCCAGACCAATCCCCTCTCCCATCCAGGTTGGCACATAACACTGAGCACAGTGCCATATGCTATACAATAGGTCATGTCGGACTCTTAGAAGAAAATCAATTCAGTTCAGTTCAGTTCAGTCACTCAGTCGAGTCTGACTCTTTGCGACCCCATGGACTGCAGTATGCCAGACCTCCCTGTCCATCACCAACTCCCGGAGCCTACTCAAACTCATGTCAATCGAGTTGGTGATGCCACCCAACCATCTTATCATCTGTTGTCCTCTTCCCCTCCCGCCTTCAATCTTTCCAAGGATCAGGCTCGTTCCCAATGAGTCAGTTCTTCTCATCAGGTGGCCCAACTATTGGAGCTTCAGCGTCAGCATCAGTCCTTCCTTTGTCTATTCAGGACTGATTTCCTTTAGGATGGACTCGTTGGATCTCCAATCCCTTGAATGTGCCAAATATGACCCTTTCTTATGTGGCCCTTTTACTTCTATAGACTTCTCACCTCCTCTTTCTAATTCTACAAATTCCAGTACTGGAATAGGCTACACTTCCTCAGGCCCCTACCCTCTGCACGTCCAGTTTATGTTCTCTTTAGTTCTTTCCTTAACTCTTCTTTGGGTTAATAGGTGATTTG